>NC_053163.1:8987359-9119859 GCF_016835505.1 Polypterus senegalus
TTTTTTTCTTAGTCTGATCCCATTTTTTTTATAAAGTTGAAAACCGTTTATGGTCTTACCTTTATTTGTAAATTAAGTCCATGCACCTATCCTTCTCCATGAAAATCTCCGTCACTTTCTTTTAATAGTCCTCCTTATTTTCCTTTAGTTTTAAAAATCTTAATCTTCCATTATGGTAGTCAGTCAGAACAAAAAATGAAATAAATGGTCCACTGCAGTGCACTTGACTTTCTGATATCACTAACTTATTGGCGCCTCTGAGTAGATAAACAGCAGCAACGAGCACCTGTTGGGCTCACATGCGCTCCCTTCAGGGTGCCACGGTACTGTCTGCCTCACCTTGTGCTTTTCACTATGGTTTTGTGCCCGATCAGCAATACTAAATAAGTCACACATATTCATTAGAGATATTAGCCAGTGTGTACAATAAACGTGTTGGCAAACCTTATACAGGCGACATACACAGAGACAGCAACAGGCACGCGCAAATTACAGTGTGTGAGGGAGTGCGCAGTCTGAGGTGAGGTGAGGCTTCTCACTGCCACACCTCGTGTTTCTCTCCTGTATTTGAACAGGAAATGCGGAAATTAAGCGATTTTGACTATAAAAATGATCAAAATCATTGGAATCATACAGAAAACAAATTTATAGCACAGTGAAGAAATTTATTTTATGTTATCATTATTAGTTTTTTTTTTACTTTTCATGATGACAGGTGAGGCTCTGCCTTACCTGCCTCCCCTGACCGCACATTCCCTGCTCTCATGGTATGACAATTATGACACATGGGACAGATGAACCTCTTTGTATGCATTACACTTCTGTACAAAGGACACTACTCATATAACTAAAGACAAAATCATCATGGCTGCTTGCAGAGCCCTATGACTGAGGTTGCTGAGGGTGTCACACTACACTTCTGGTGGTCACTGGCACTCGCCACAGCTGTTCACTACTTGTTAAGGCTATATAAATACCAGCTATGACAGAAATTTGCTGGACAAAATTGTGCAGTGTGATGCCATCCTTAACTGGACGTATTGTTACTTGATTTGATGACTGGCAATAATTAGTTTCTTATAAATATACTGGGCTATAACTAAAACCTGCAGACCCCACTGAGTTAGAGTGTAATATATTAAATTTCAATAGCAAGACATTAACAACATAACAATGGTATACAAAATTTCTGCAAAATCTTTTAAACTGTGGTTTCACATTTTTACCACATTTAACCAACCTCCATTTTATAGTCCTTATTTATATTTCACTTTTACTTGGCACGCTTCAAATACTGAAAGAGACCAAAAACTATGAAACATCAGTATTCAGCTGCTATGTTGTAGTATTTTCCTGTTTCTTAAAGGACACAACCTTCTCATATGTTGTTAACTGAGATGGAAGACAATCTTTAAAAAGTTATTGTAATTTCAAGGAAAACATGTTGATAACTTTATTGTCATACTCTTAGAATTGTTAAGTGCTCAAATATGTTCTGTTGGTTTGGGAAAATTTCACCCTAGATGATGCATCAGTCAGAAAGAAGAAATATTGCAACATGGAATGCAGACAATCAGAGCACACTGCAGTTTGTAGGTGGATTAAAAATCCAAAATTTCCAATCCATTTATTATGAGGTGCAAGCCCATTTATCAATTTATTTACCTACCCTGAACATGCGAGGAATAATATGCTGTTTTCCAGGTAATGTGTTCTTCATAGATTTAAGAGGCTCCATCTTTTTCGCTATGACCTGTACATGCACTTAAGTAAGAACTGTATTCTGCAGATCACTCTATACTGTATGTACAGTACATTAGTGTGAACCTGGCAAGAGTTTCTCATCACAATAATCTCTTCAATATAACAATAACTGTGGTCGAGTTTTCATAGCCACTGGTAGAAGAAACGCACATGTCAAAAGAGTTAGTTTTTGCAGTATATTTTTAAATAGTATTAATGCAATTCAAATTCTAATGCTTTTCTTCACAGTTTTAGATAATAACGTTTTCAAATTACATAGTAATAGTATATAGTAATATATTCAAAAACAAGGCAAAAATAGTTACACGTGGCTTCTTACTACCTCATAATGGAACAAAGACATTTTTATGCTTTCATTCACCTATGTAAGCCGTAAAATGATTCAGTTGACACTTACTGTTTATTTCCAGAACTCTTACTGTTATTATCACCAGAAGGCCAAAAATCCCCAGTCCCAAAAGAGTAAAGTAAGCTCTTCTCTTTTGCTTGTCTGTACAATTAAAAAAAATATATATTAAAAAATATGCAATAATATGACTTCAGTTTTTCTTTACATTTTCGATTCAGAACTCTGCTGTGTTCAACAAGACCTAGAGATTTCCTTTAGTGGTCCACAGTACAGTTCCTGTACATATCTCCTCTTTATACCACTTAAAGATAGAGGTCTCCTTGACATCTCACAAGATATCTATTCCCTTAAAGACAGAAAATAGTCTTACTCTTTAGATTAATCTAGTTGGCTGGAGGTTAATGACAGCAGCTCTCCCAATGCTCACACTTAATAAGGCAACTGTTGACTTAGGAACAAGTGTTTGCAGCTGTGTTAACTTAGAGGGACTTCAATTCCCTGCATTCTGCAGGATCACCACCACACTACCTCAAATTCTTGTTGATTTGGAAGATTTTTAAGAATGCCAGTTTTGAATGGGGAGGTCTGGTTTTCTTCCCTCTCCCTTTTTTCTTTAGCTGAACCATTTTATTAATTTAACAAATATTTATCTATCTATATAATCTTGCCAACTACACTATCTATCTATCTATCTATCTATCTATCTATCTATCTATCTATCTATCTATCTATCTATCTATCTATCTATCTATCTACTGTATTTAGATTTTCATATATTTTCCAGAGTATGTGAGCTGTTCAGAGTTGAATACTCTTCTGCTTCGTTATCTATCCATTTGTGTTATTATTATTGGTTGTGTTTTAAATGTTTATTTGAATAACTAGGATAATATCTGTACCTTTAATGTTTCTTATTGGACTCTTGCCCATTGAAGGTGCCAGGGTTTCATAGAGTACTCTTTTGCACTGTGTTAAGTTCTGAATGCAGACCAGCTTTAATAAGTGTTGTGAACATAAGTATAGGATAACAGTTTATAATATTACTAACCATGTGCAGCTAATAGAATACATTTAAAAATATTTGATGTCTCTTGCCCTACATGTACCTTTAGGTCTTTTCTTCTCTTGACTGGTGCTCCCTCTGTTGAATGTGTTCCCATAAAGCCTGTCTCTCAGAGTTTGTAATTTTGAGGCATCTATCTCACCTACTGTCCTCTTTAATACCTCCTGTGTTTGAAGATGACTCTCAGCATGCCTCTTTTGCTTTTACTCCTTCTTATATGTCTTACACTCTCACTCACAGTTTCTCTTTCCATTGCATTACAAAAAGATCAGACTGACCAATCAGATTGCTCTGAAGGTACTGGACACATAGACATTAACATTTTATTTTATGGTAGGTTGTTATACTAGTTGCTATGCTATGTCGAGTCTGCCATTTTATACTGGATGTTGCCAAAGAAAGAAATAGACAATGCTTTGAGACTGAAGCTGTATTAAAAAAAATTCAAATGAGTGCAGCAACACAGAAAAGAAGCACAATTTCAATGTCTTCCTGTATTTTCCTGGCTCAGCTTTCAGTTTTGTTTACTGCTAACACCACCCTACAATCTGAGAGGTGTTTCATAAACAAATATTCATTAAATAAATTATATATATATCTATAATAATAAAAGGCAAAGCCCTCACTGACTGACTGATGACTGACTCACTCACTCACTGACTCGTCACTAATTCTCCAACTTCCCATGTAGGTAGAAAGCTGAAATTTGGCAGGCTTATTCCTTACAGCGTACTTACAAAAGTTAAGCAGGTTTCATTTCGTAATTCAACACGTAACGGTCATAACGGTCGATAACGGTCGACAACATCCGCCATGTTGAACTTTCTTATTTATGGTCCCATCTTCACGAAATTCGGTAGGCAGCTTCCCTGCGCTAACCGAAACCAATGTACTTACTTATTTTGATGGTATGATGCCACTGTCGGCCGCCATATTGAACTTTCCAACGTCACCAATTTTCAAACTTCCCGTGTAGGTAGAAGGCTGACCCCATCTTCACGAAATTCGGTAGGTGGCTTCCCTGCGCTAACCAAAACTGATGTATGTACTTATTTCGGTGGTATGACGCCATTGTCGGCCGCCATATTGAATTTTCCAAACGTCACTAATTCTCCAACTTCCCGTGTAGGTAGAAGGCTGAAATTTTGAAGGCCCATTCCTTACAGCTTACTTACAAAAGTTAAGTAGGTTTAATTTCGAAATTCTACGCGTAACGGTCATAACGGTCAACAACGTCCGCCATATTGAACTTTCTTATTCATGGTCCCATCTTCACAAAATTTGGTAGGCGGCTTCCCTGCGCTAACCGAAACCAATGTACATACTTATTTCGGTGGTATGACGCCACTGTCAGCCGCCATATTGAACTTTCCAACGTCACTAATTCTCCAACTTCCCGTATAGGTAGAAGGCTGAAATTTGGCAGGCTCATTCCTTACAGTTTACTTACAAATGTTAAGCAGGTTTCATTTCAAAATTCTACGCATAATGGTCATAACGGTCAACAACGTCCGCCATATTGAACTTTCTTATTTATGGCCCCATCTTCTCCAAATTTGGTAGGTGGCTTCCCTGCACTAACCGAAACCAATGTACGTACTTATTTCGGTGGTATGATGCCACTGTTAGCCGCCATATTGAACTTTTCAACAGTCTTTGTTACTTATGGGCCCATCTTCAAGAAATTTGGTACACGGGTTCCCAAAGCCAACTGAATCCTACTTACGTACATATATACGTCCAAAGCCTGCACCTCGGTCACCGTGTGAGGTGACGTTGGGTCCCCTATCCCAACGCCTCCCACGTTGTTGGCTGGCTGCCTGCCTATATAAGACCGTCCGTCGCTCCGGTCTCTACATTCCCTTCCTTGCTTCGCCACGGGATTCACGTCTCCCTACTGATAACTACAGCCTTTTTGTTTAATTGACGGCTTCTCCGCTGTTTTATTGTTTGTTTATTACAATTATAGTTATAGTATAGGTATTTTACACTTACTTTACATTGCTCAGGTACCCATTTCCTTTATCATTCCAACCCCCATTACCATGTCTATCGAGGTGATCACCATCGATCAAAGAACTGTTACTTACTGAGTGGTTTCCATGCCCGGAGATACCACCTACCTTTTCCATTCTTTTTGTTACATATTGCACGGCCATATCAGGCTCACTCTTGATATCAGGAGGAACATTCTGTCTTATGTATTGAATGACTGGGGCAAGTTCAAGGTGTGGACTGGTGATGGTAAAGGAGATAATTATACTACACAGGAGCACTAGAAGAGTGAAATGCTTAAGCCCTTCACCTATGGTTCTGCATGTGAGTTGATGGCTGCCGCTGAATTGTTCGGTTGTCACTTTCAAGTGTACCGAAATGGCCAAATATTTTACACCTTTCGACAACCGCCAATGCCTCTTAAACATCTTAGATTCACAGCTGACGATTTCAGTAGTGGACACTTTGATGTTTATGAATGTTTAAACTCTCAAAAGCTGGATGTGATTTTATCGATGAAACCGGTTGTGTGCTTACAACGCTTGAGAGATGCCGAATGTCACTTCAACACAAGTCCTACAAATACTGTCGTAATTGAAACAAACCATGAAACTCAAACCGATTATGACAGCAGCAATCCAAGCTGTGAGATTTGAGATAAGATTACTGTTCACATGGCCAACTGTAAGTTACATGCTCAAGAGTAAGCTCAGCGCACAGCTTGGTCATATTACAACCGGAGGGCCGAACTGACAACATGGTATACAAAGAGATGCTTAACAAATAATTATTGGCATATTTTCCCACAGTTTATAAAGGTTTAATTTTCTTCTTAACAAAAATCTTAATGCAGTACTTCGCCGCTGCAAAGCGCGGGTATTTTGCTAGTGTATATATATATATATATATATATATATATATATATATATATATATATATATATAATTAATTAATTATTCTTTACATCCCCCCTCGAGCGAACGCGGAGATAGCGAGTGACATCATCCATTCCGCAGTTGCTAAGTTAAAAACACAGCACCCTGAGGCACTTGTGCTAATCTCTGGAGACTTTACCATGTGATGCTGGACAAAACATTACCTGCCTTCTCCCAGTATGTGGATTGTAACACTCGGGGAAACAGGACTATCGACCTACTGTATGCAAACGTTAAAGATGCATACAGCGCCACCCCGCTGCCTGCGCTTGGGAAAGCAGATCATAACCTGGTTCTGCTTCAGCCTCACTACAAACCAAGAGTGAAGGCGCTACCTACAACCACATGCTCATTCAGGATGTGGTCCCCTGAGGCAGAGCAGGCTCTGAGAGACTGCTTTGGAACTACAGACTGGGATATCCTGCAGGGGTCACATAGTGAGAACATTGAGGAGGTCTTTGACTGCTGTACTGACTACATCAACTTCTGTATGGACATTGTAGTTCCAGTAAGAACAGTACGCTGCTATGCAAACAACAAGCCATGGATTACAAGTGACATTAAAGGCCTTTTGAACCAGAAGAAAAGAGCTTTTAAAGGTAGTGATCAGCATGATCTCAAGCGCGTGCAGAAGGAACTCCGAGTCCAGCTCAGGGCGCAAAGGAGCAGTACAGGAGAAAGCTGGAGCAGAAGTTGCAGAATAACAGCATGAAGGAAGTGTGGGATGGGATGAAGATCATCACTGGCTGCAGCTCGAAGCGGGGTGCCACCATCGAGAGAGACGTGGAGAGAGCAAACCAAATGAACAACTTCTTTAACAGGTTTGACCACTAACCCACTCTCACCTCGGAGTACTTCATCCTCCAACCATCCTTCTGCTGATACCAGCAGAGGTGAGACATCCTCACCCACAATTACAGCAGCGCATGTGAGCAGAGAGCTGAAGTGACTTCGTGCCTGCAAAGCAGCGGGTCCAGATGGAGTATCGCCACGACTGCTGAAGGCCTGTGCGTTGGAACTGGGGAGTCCTCTACAGTGCATCTTCAACCTGAGCCTGGAACAGGGGAGAGTCCCGAGGCTTTGGAAAACATCTTGTATCACCCCAGTCCCAAAGGTATCACGTCCTAGTGAGCTGAATGACTTCTGGCCTGTTGCTCTGACGTCACATGTGATGAAGACCATGGAGCGGCTGCTGCTTCACCACCTGAAGCCACAGGTCTGCCACGCCCTCGACTCTCTGCAGTTCGCATACCAGGAGAAGGTGGGAGCGGAGGATGCCATCATCTATATGCTACACGATCCCTCTCCCACTTGGACAGAGACAGTGGTGCTGTAAGAATTATGTTTTTGGACTTCTCTAGCGCCTTCAACATCATCCAACCTTTGCTCCTTAGGGACAAGCTGACAGAGATGGGAGTAGATTCACAACTGGTGGCATGGATCGTGGACTATCTTTACAGACAGAGCTCAATATGTGCGTCTTGGGAACTGCATGTCTGACATTGTGTGCAGCAATACAGGGGCGCCGCAGGGGACTGTACTTTCTCCAGTCCTGTTCAATCTATATACATCAGACTTCCAATACAACTCGGAGTCCTGCCACGTGCAAAAGTTCGCTGATGACACTGCTATTGTGGGCTGCATCAGGAGTGGGCAGGAGGAGGAGTACAGGAAGCTAATCAAAGACTTTGTTAAATGGTGCGACTCAAACCACTTACACCTGAACACCAGCAAGACCAAGGAACTGGTGGTGGATTTTAGGAGGCCCAGGCCCCTCATGGACCCCGTGATCATCAGAGGAGACCATGTGCAGAGGGTGCAGATCTATAAATACCTGGGAGTGCAGCTGGATGACAAATTGGACTGGACTGCCAATACTGATGCTCTGTGCAAGAGAGGACAGAGCCAACTATACTTTCTTAGAAGGTTGGGGTTCTTCAACATCTGTAATAAGATGCTGCAGATGTTCTACCAGACGGTTGTGGTGAGTGCCCTATTCTACGTGGTGGTGTGCTGGGGAGGCAGCATAAAGATGAAAGACGCCTCACGCCTGGACAAACTTGTTAAGAAGGCAGGCTCTATTGTAGGAATGCGCTAAGCAAACTCCTGTCAATCATGAAGAATCCACTGCATCCACTTAACAGTGTCATCTCCAGGCAGAGGAGCAGCTTCAGTGATAGACTTTTGTCACTGTCTTGCTCCACTGACAGACTGAGCAGATCGTTCCTCCCCAACACTATGCGACTCTTCAATTCCACCCGGGGGAGTAAATGTTTTTTTTTTTGTTTTTTTGTATCAGTATGATGCTGCTGGATTATATGAATTTCCCCTTTTTAATAAAGTATCTATCTATCTATCTATCTATCTATCTATCTATCTATCTATCTATCTATCTATCTATCTATCTAATAATTACAGGTGCTGGTCATAAAATTAGAATATCATGACAAAGTTGATTTATTTCAGTAATTCCATTCAAAAAGTGAAACTTGTATATTAGATTCATTCATTACACATAGACTGATGTATTTCAAATGTTTATTTCTTTTAATTTTGATGATTATAACTGACAACTAATGAAAGTCTCAAATTCAGTATCTCCGAAAATTAGAATATCAATTAAGACCAATGCAATAAAAGGATTTTTAGAAATGTTGGCCAACTGAAAGGTATGAACATGAAAAGTATGAGTTTGTACAGCACTCAATATTTAGTTGGGGCTCCTTTGGCCTGGATTACTGCAGCAATGCGGCGTGGCATGGAGTCGATCAGTCTGTGGCACTGCTCAGATGTTAGGAGAGCCCATGTTGCTCTGATAGTGGCCTTCAGCTCTACTGAATTGTTGGGTCTGGCGTATTGCATCTTCCTCTTCACAATACCCCATAGATTTTCTATGGGGTTAAGGTCAGGCGATTCTGCTGGCCAATCAAGAACAGGGATACCATGGTCCTTAAACCAGGTACTGGTAGCTTTGGCACTGTGTGCAGGTGCCAGGTCCTGTTGGAAAATTAAATCTGCATCTCCATGAAGTTCGTCAGCAGCAGGAAGCATGAAGTGCTCTAAAACTTCCTGGTAGATGACTGCGTTGATCTTGGACCTCAGAAAACACAATGGACCAACACCAGCAGATGACATGGCACCCCAAACCATCACTGACTGTGGAAAGTTTACACTGGACCTCATCCTTCCCTTCGCCTCTCTATTAATGTGCTTGGACTCAGAACTCTGTGAACAGCCAGCCTCTTTAGCAATTTTGTGTCTTGCCCTCCTTGTGCAAGGTGTCAATGGTCGTCTTTTGGACAACTGTCAAGTCAGCAGTCTTCCCCATGATTGTGTAGCCTACAGAACTAGACTGAGAGACCATTTAAAGGCTTCTGCAGGTGTTTGGAGTTAATTAGCTGATTAGAGTGTGGCACCAGGTGTCTTCAATATTGAACCTTTTCACAATATTCTAATTTTCCGAGATAATGAATTTGGGACTTTCATTAGTTGTCAGTTATAATCATCAAAATTAAAAGAAATAAACATTTGAAACACACCAGTCTGTGTGTAATGAATGAATCTAATATACAAGTTTCACTTTTTGAATGGAATTACTGAAATAAATCAACTTTGTCATGATATTCTAATTTTATGACCAGCACCTGTATATATACAGTATACATAAGCTTTGTGGCGAGATGTTATTTTCAGATAAAGTGGACATCATCATCAGTAGATTTATATTCATGCTCTTAAAAAGAATATTTAAAAAAAACTGCATGGAACTGTAAAGACATTTAATAGTGTTAATTTTCTACTATCCAAATCAGTATCATTTTATTTTAATACAGCACACTTCAAACTTACAAACTCATAATGTTGTAATCATTTAGAAATACTGTAAATTTAAAAATAACGATCAATTTAAAAAAAACACAAAATCTTTCAATAAAAGAAGACATTAATTTATTATTACATTATTAATTGTAATAATATAAATAGCAATGCAAAATTACACTAAATATCATTACATATCATTGCAACAGCACTGTTTGGCTTGGGCAGCTCACCCAAAGTACCAGACCTTGTGTCAGCCTGGCCAAATGTGTAATTCAAAATGTATTGTGTGGCCACTCAGTTCAAATGCCAGTCCAGCCATAATATCGCAGTAATTAAATGAGTCCATATGCTTGACAGAGTCCATGCACCATTGTGTGTTTGCACACAATGTTTATACACTGCAACAATAATTTGAAACAATACAGGAATTGAAAGGTAAATAACAGAGGTAAACATCTGATTGCAAAGACTTGATGTACTTGTGATGTTTTGAAATCATTAGGCACTACAAGCATAATAAAAAGCATAATATTTCTGTATTTTATTTTACACTCTTAAAGACAAACGTCAATGATTCTTTCAAAGCTGCATATTAAATACTAGCAAAATACCAAGCGCTTCGCAGCGGCGAAGTACTGCATTAAAATTTTTATAAAGAAGAAAATTAAAACTTTTTAAACTGTGGGAAAATATGCCAATAATTATTTGTTAAGGATCTCTTTGTATACCATGTTGTCAGTTCGGCCCTCCGGTTGTAATCTGACCAAGCTGTGTGCTGAGCTTACTCTTGAGCATGTAACGTACAGTCGGCCATGTGAACAGTAATCTTGTCTCAGATCTCACAGCTTGGATTGCTGCTGTCATAATCGGTTTGAGTTTCATGGTTTATTTCAATTATGACAGTATTTGCAGGATTTGTTGTATTGAAGTGACATTCGGCATCTGTCAAGCGTTGTAAGCACACAACCGGTTTCATCGATAAAATCACATCCAGCTTTTGAGAGTTTAAACATTCATAAACATCGAAGTGTCCACTACTGAAATCATCACCTGTGAATCTAAGATGTTTAAGAGGCATTGGCGGTTGTCGAAAGGTGTAAAATATTTGGCCATTTCGGTACACTTGAAAGCGACAACTGAACAATTCAGCGGCAACCATCAACTCACCTGCAGAACCATAGGTGAAGGGCTTAAGCATTTCACTCTTCTAGTGCTCCTGTGTAGTCTAATTATCTCCTGTACCGTCATCAGTCCACACCTTGAACCTGTCCTAGTCATTCAATACATAAGACACAATGTTCCTCCGGATATCAAGAGTGAGCCTGATATGGCAGTGCAATATGTAACAAAGAGAATGGAAAAGGTAGGTGGTATCTCCGGGCATGGAAACCACTCGGTAAGTGACAGTTCTTTGATCGATAGTGATCATCTCGATAGACATGGTAATGGGGATTGGAATGATAAAGGAAATGGGTACCTGAGCAATGTAAAGTAAGTCTAAAATACCTATACAATAACTATAATTGTAATAAACAAACAATAAAACAAAAAGGCTGTAGTTATCAGTAGGGAGACGTGAATCCCGTGGTGAAGCAAGGAAGGGAATGTAGAGACCGGAGCGACGAACGGTCTTATATAGGCAGGCAGCTAGCCAACAACGTGGGAGGCGTTGGGATGGGGGACCCAACGCCACCTCACACGGTGACCGAGCTGCAGGCTATGGACGTATATATGTACGTAAGTAGGATTCAGTTGGCGTTGGGAACCCGTGTACCAAATTTCTTGAAGATGGGCCCATAAGTAACAAAGACTGTTGAAAAGTTCAATATGGCCGACAGTGGCATCATACCACCGAAATAAGTAAGTACGTCGGTTTCGGTTAGTGCAGCGAAGCCGCCTACCAAATTTCGAGAAGATGGGGCCATAAATAAGAAAGTTCAACATGGGGGACGTTGTTGACAGTTATGATCATTACACGTAGAATTTCGAAATGAAACCTGCTTAACTTTTGTAAGTAAACTGTAAGGAATGAGCCTGCCAAATTTCAGCCTTCTACCTACACGGGAAGTTGGAGAATTAGTGACGTTGGAAAGTTCAATATTGCGGGCGACAGTGGTGTCATACCAACGAAATAAGTACGGACATTGGTTTCCATTAAAAGTTCAATATGGCGGTCGACAGTGGCATCATACCACCGAAATAAGTACCAAATTTTAGCCTTCTACCTACATGGGAAGTTGGAGAATTAGTGACGTTGGAAAGTTCAATATGGCGGCCGACAGTGGCGTCATACCACTGGAATAAGTATGTACATTGGTTTCGGTTAGCGCAGGGAAGCCGCCTACCAAATTTCGTGAAGATGGGGCCATGAATAAGAAAGTTCAATATGGCGGACATTGTTGACCTTTATGACCATTACGCGTAGAATTTCGAAATGAAACCTGCTTAACTTTTGTAAGTAAGCTGTAAGGAATGGGCCTGCCAAATTTCAGCCTTCTACCTACACGGGAAGTTGGAGAATTGGTGACGTTGGAAAATTCAATATGGCGGCCGACAGTGGCGCCATACCATCGATATAAGTAAGTACCTCGGTTTCGGTTAGCGCAGGGAAGCCGCCTACCAATTTTTGTGAAGATGGGGCCATAAATAAGAAAGTTCAACATGGCGGACGTTGTCGACCGTTACGTGTAGAATTTCTAAATGAAATCTGCTTAACTTTTGTAAGTAAGCTGTAAGGAATAAGCCTGCCAAATTTCAGCTTTCTACCTACATGGGAAGTTAGAAAATTAGTGATGAGTCAGTGAGTCAGTGAGTCAGTCAGTCAGTCAGTCAGTGAGGGCTTTGCCTTTTATTATTATAGATACAATATACAGGGTGTTCCAGATCTAATTATGCAGATCCAGATCATCTGGATGACTTTGATTTATGCGGGGACGATTCCAGTTGGGCACGAAGGTGATTCTTCATGTCGTCAGTTCGCACACTTCTCGATGGTTCGGGAATCTTCGGGTGATTTTCTATGTAATAAACTTAATAAGTTATAGCGTAATGAAAATTGCATAATTACATCTGGTCCACCCAATATTATTAATACAAAGTACATAGATTGGCACAGTGGCACAGCGGTAGCACTGGTGCCTTGCAGTAAGGAGACCAAGGTTCATGTCCCAGTTCATCATTGCATGGCGTTTTCATGTTCTGCCTGTGTCTACACAGGTTTCCTCCTGAAGCTGCCATTCCCTCCCATGGTCCAAAGACATGCAGGTGTGTTTGGTGTGTTTGATATCCCTGCGATGGACTGGCACCCCGTCCAGGATTTGTTCCTACTTTATGCACTATAGCTAAAGGGAAGACTCCAGCAGACCCCGTGACCCTGTTCAGAACAGGTTTGAAAATGACTGACTGACAACATATATATTCTCTATATAGAGTATTTATCGTGATGACCCATGGAGAAAAGACACATGAAAGGCCACTGTTGGTATGCTTAATACTTTATTGTAGAAGTTTCTCACTAAATTGAATCCCTACTGATTTCTACTTTATTACTTGCAGAAAGGCAACACCAGAATATTAAATGTTGAAGTTGCCTATAACCTTTTTGTCATACTCCTGTCTCATGTACTCCTCCTTGCTCTTCCTGCAACACACATTTGACTTCAGTATCACACACAGTTTTTTGTAGGCAAGCACTCCTATCTACCGAGTCCCCTTTCTCAGAATCTTTCATGCAATTCACCAATACATCACAATGTATATTCGACTTTTGAGGAATTAAATCCACCCAGGCATCTCTGGGCACAAGGCAAGATCTCTGGTGGTGTACCAGAATACATACAGTATAAGCACTTCATTACTTGAAAGTGAAATACTAGTTACTCTAGTGCAGATCGGTCACCAAAAAACAACATCTGATTTTTAAAATGACACTGTAAATGTGTAGACAAAATGAGAAGCAAAAAGTCATAATGAATTCAGATTAAGTGAATTGTTTAACTAAATCAGTGACATAGAACATTAAGACAGTCACCTCAATGTAAGACACCATGTTAATGGTTACAAATCAAGTTTCCCAAGAAAATATGGTTCATTAGAAAATACGGCTTGACTTCTAGTCTCTTGTGAATACTCAACAGCATGTTTTTCCCTTCAAGGTGAGCTTCGGTCATGCACCACTGATGCTAGCATTATAGCTCTTAATCTTCTACCACTCGAATGAAAAGAAAACTAACAGTAATGGCGGTGGACATCAGGATCATAAATGTTTTAGACCTGAGCAAGGCAATTAATCTGCTAGTGCTCATGTTGTCAGAACACAGAAATAAACATAGTCATATGATTAGAAACACTTCTAGACTACAATGTCATACTAATAAGTATTTTTAAGGTGTAATTAATGGATATATTAAGACACACTCAAGTTATTTGAAAAGCTTACTAATCTAACACTGATTTGCAGTTACTTTTAACAGAAAAATAATACATTTTGGAAGTGCTTATCTGTTTTAGTTACTTTAGAAAGTTAAGCATCCAGTTTTTTATTTGGGTCCTTTATTCCCATTGTGCTATTTACAAATGATTTAAAAAAGGATACCTGAGTGCTGATGTCTGGTAGAGGATGCTCCTCCACGTTGAAATGTTTTTTCACAATTTATTTTTTCTGCAGCCATATCTCATGAAAACTGACAGCCGAATGGGTAACACACTTCTGAACACTGCTGTATGTGTGAAACAGGTCTGATTGCACAGCTCAGGAAATGTGGTCAGTTGTTTGTGAAGACAGTTATACTGTATATTGAAATGCCAAAATATCTCACTTATGTTTAAAGACAAAATTTTTATATCTTTATATCTTTGCTAAAAAGATATCTTGTAATATGCTTAGGGGAAATACATTAAATACATTCAATTATTAAAGCTTTGTGTAGTGGGTGGAATGTAATGGAGGATGTCTGTTCACTTAAGGTGAAACAGAGACTACTGCTTAAGAATACCAAAGAGTGCTCACAATGAAAATTCATGGCAAGAGACATAGCCAAGATATAAAATTTGAGTCAATTAATTTTATATAGCATATCTATATATAATTCATTAGAGGTCTCAAAACTTTACATAAGATTAATATTTAAGGTACATTAAAGAAGGTCAGTTGGTACTGAATTATTGCAGATACTCAAAGTCAAGTGAAGGTTTTATTGGGACATTAAATTCTGAATATATTTTGTTTATACTTGTGGGGACTTATACACATTATTAATTTGAATATCCATATTTTCATGCTGTATAGTCTGCTAATTAATCATACAAGTAGCATTATTATTACATAGTGGAATTATTACCAAAAATTTGTGTTTGTCTTTTCAACACAATAACATTACCATCTTTGCCACTGCCTCAATTGCCTTTATCTTATCCCAATTTTACCAATATGTTTATCAAGCAAAAGGCGCTTATATTTCCACCTCAACACTAATGTGACTTTTCAATTGCATTGTTGCCATTTATGTCATTCCCAAAAGCATATTATATGCTATTTCAGTCTACCGTAGAGGTTCTCAAACTCGGTCCTGGGGGCCCACTGTGGCTGCAGGTTTTTGTTCCAACCAGATTCTTAATCAGTGACAACACCTGATAGCACTGATCTCATTTAAATTAGCTGGTCTTATTTATCTTTTATTCTACATTCAGAAAAGCACAGCAGCAGGAGTTTTACATTTATAAGAAACTTAGAAATATCTGTTTTTGCTATAGATTTAAATGCTTAACTCTCTTTTTCTTAGATTTCGCCCTTTCTCTGTGCAGTTTGCTCCCTTCATTGAATCTTAATAATGACAATTAAAAACGAGCAGAGCAGAAACCCAAGCAAACAACACTCAATCGTGAAAGGCCAGAACTACTTTAGCGTCAGCCCCACAAAGTAGTAAATAACGGATTAATTAAACAATTGGAACACCTAGAAAAGAAGAATGACAATCAAGATGACAATACTGTTAGAAAGAAAAAAAAACATATAACTGCTTAGTACATTTTAATACTTTTTTTTTTTTTTGCCAAACTTAGTTTTCTAATTTGTATATTGTTCCTAAAACAGGGAATCTGGGAAACAACAGTTCACTTAATTAGCCCAGGAGTCCAATTAAAAACAGAGGCTGGTTGGAACAAAAACCTGCAGCCACAGGGGTCCCCCAGGACCGAGTTTGAGAACCCCTGGCTAGTGCAAAGTGTATAGAAGATTAGGTCATGCAATATTTAGAAACTGAGTTTACTCATTCTTTTTTGTTTCAGAAAGGTTGCTCACTAATACCACATACTAATTTTAGGGATGTAAACATAAATATACTCTTAAATAACTTCCTCAATGTAACCCCGCATTATTAAACAAATTCAAGAAATTAGCTAACTAGATTTAAGTTAGCTAAGTATGTTTATTCAAGAGAAAGATGACTGGAAGTTGCCTCTCAAAGACTTATAGACCACAATGAATGTCTTTTTATGTCATTGGTGCTCACCAATGCTTCTGCTACATTTCAATTTTTCTTAAACTACATTTTTGCAATCTCCTAAATAATTACAGTACAAATGATGACATTCTGATTTTTTCTCAGAATTGTAACAAGGATATGCACCATGCTTGATGAGTCCTGCTAAGATGAAGAAATAAGAATTTAATAAAACTTGTGTTGTTTATCTTTATTCATTCTTTACCTCTACTACTTTCAATGAGGATGATGGATCCTGGCAACATCAAGTATAAGATATTAATCAACTCTGAGCAGGTCACCCGTTGATTTCAGGGTGTACTTAATAAATACTTGCTTAGATCTGTGGTGTGCAGTACATATAATTAATTATTAGTAGGTTACTGTGATTCATACTTTAAATGATTCTGTGTTATTTTTACTCAGTATTTCCATTTTTACACATCAATATATTTTGCACATATACACCAGTATGAAGGTGTTTAACTTGTATTGTGTTATGTGATCTGTGATAGAAGGACCTTCCCACTGGAATGAAAAATCAAAAAAGAGATTTCTTTAATGTCATTTTGGTTTCTCCTAGACTACAATGAGATTAGAAAGAAATAAAACAGAGACATTGTCTTTTGTCTCCTGCTTCTCAGATGTTTATCCTGAGTCTCCTTTTGAGTTTCAGCAGAGATCTCAGCAAAGTCACATGAGAGGCTCAGATTTTCCAAGTTGTGTCTTGACATTTATTTTATAATTTGAAAGTATATGCATTGTGTACTCAGTAATATCTGTTGAAATATGCAGACAGTCATTTGTGGTAATAACACACTTTACTATGATTACAAAACTGCAGTCTCTGCTTCTGAATAATATTATTAATTGTTCTAATTTATATTGCTCCAGTTAGATCACACTCACTCTAGAAGAAAAGACAGGCAGTGTGGCATACTGGTTAAGACCTTGGACTTCAAACCCTGTGCTTGTGTGTTCAAATCCCACTACTGTCGCCACTCTGTGACCATAAATGAGTCACGTCATCTGCTTGTGCTCCAATTGGAAAAAGAAATAGAACTAATCATATCTCAAATGTTGTAAGTCACCTTGAAAGACTGCATCCATCTAATGATAAGCAAAAAATATGAAGTCTTGGAAAGGGATTAAAACAGGACTAAAAAGAAATCTCTCAAAATATAACTCCTATATACAGTATACACTCCTTTTACCTCAGTTGTATATCATGTCTCCTTTTTGCCTAAAGCTACAGTGGCATGCAAAAGCATTCAATCCCCATGAAAGCCATCCTAATTTTCTGCATGCCAAAATATTTGTCCACATATTTATCCATTCAGTATTTTTAATGTGGACTCTTATGCTGTAACAATACATTTCCAAAGTCAAAGTAAACCCTTTCTGTAGATATTTAACTAAATGAGAAAAACTCTACAGTTAGTTTTTGCAGAAGTATTCAAGTTCTACACTTTAATATTTTGTCGAGAAGCCTTTTGCTGCAATAACAGCCTTCATTCTTTTGAGATGAATGTCCCGGTTTTGCACATTACTCAGGAGTGATTCTTCCCCATTCTTCTTGGCAGGATTTCTAGAGATCCTCAATGTTGGTGGGATGGCACCTCTGGACAGCAGTTTTCAAATAGTGCCACAGATTCTCAGCAGGGTTAAGATCAGGGCTTTGACTTAGCCATTCCAAAACATTCACCTGTCCGTTTTGAGCCATCCCAGGGTCAGTTTGGCCTTTTTCTTATGGTCATTGTCATGCTGAAAGATGAATCTTCTCCCCAGCCACAGTAAGTTCATAAGCAGACTGGAACAAATTCTCCTGCCACATTGTGCAGTGTTTGTGCCCGTCCATCTATTGTCCCTTCAACTTTGAGAAGATTTCCAGTCCGAGTATCCCTATAGGATGACAATGCCACCACCATATTTCACTGTAGGTATGGTGCTGTGATGAACCTTCCACTTTCTGATGATGGAACAGTGCTTACCAGAACATTCAAACTCTTCATTATTTTTAGTAACTATTTCCTGCATTGTGCTTTGCAATGACTTTGTTTCTGACATCAGTAAAATGCTCCTTTGTCTTAATGTTTGCAGGGATTGTTCAACAAAGACTACTGCCTTTACAAAGGGAAGTTTTTTTTATATCCAGAAAGATTGAAAGGACTCTCCAATAGCATCCAAAAATTTTGACTCCTGACCCTCCTGAGGATACTAAGGGACAACTGAATTGACATTTTTTATTAAGCCAATGTACTTACCTCTTATTTAGCAAATAAGAGCATCTCTTTTTAAATGTGTGTATATATAGTCCTGACAAATTTCTAGCTTTATCAGTGTCCCCAAAGTTCTGCAGTTCCAAAATAATTTCAAATTTGTTTGCACTGACACTGAGCTCTTTTTTATAGGTGGCTTCTTATTAAACTTGGTGGGAGCATTTGAAGCTCACCACTCAGGAGGAACACCCTGTCGATATACAGCAGTGTGCTGTGGTGCTTAATGTATTTAATTCAATGTGATACATTACTTAAAATAATGGATTATATATTAGGTACATTTTTGTCTTAATATTACAAATGGATGTTGCCATTGATACACTGTGGGCACAGTCAAAACTGACATTACTGTAAAGAGTTTGGGAACCTTGAATATTTAAAGACTTGCTCCATATATTTTTCTTTTTCTTTCTTTCTTTCTTTCTTTCTTTCTTTCTTTCTTTCTTTCTTTCTTTCTTTCTTTCTTTCAAATAACTGCATCTGGTTGTTTGGACTATAAGGTGCAAGTTTCCAGTTAAATCCTTAACAATAACACAGTTGACTAGCTAGGGCTCCAGTCACAGAAATAATTAAATCATTGAATTGAATGTTTATGATTTTTAAGTTGCCTTGGTTAAAACTATGAAAATAAATAACAATAAATATTAATACTGTAATTATTTCTCTATATCTAGATTACACAATAACTTTCTTTCCATAAAATGCACCTTTCGATGTCAGGCTTATTGGGTCAAACCACCATCTCTATTTCACACAAATCCTTTTATAGAATTGACTGCCATTAATCTGCATGCTTTGTCTCACTTTTTCAGATTGTAGTTCTTCAGAAATGACATTTTTTTCCTGTTCCTTTTTTTTTCTGAAGAACAAACATAAAAGCTAAACTACATTGGCTACCACTAGAGAGGAAGCGTTAACAGGAAATGTTTAAATGAGTGACCTGAGGAAACCAGCTCAGACCAAAGTATAAAACGATTACCACAAAAGGTTTCACTGCATAGATGCTCACCACAACAATGTACTCCTGCAAAGCTAATAACAAAGAAGGTTAATCTAATACAGTTTTATACATTTACAAATGATACCTCCGATGATAGCAGTCATGGTTCCAATTGCTGAGCAGTTGTAAAGACTCTGGCAAAGTCTTTAGCTTTACTTAGCTTGTTTTAAGTACTGCTTTTATTTCCATCTACAAATAGTGTAGGTTAAAGTAACGCATAGAACATTAGGACTGTCTGTCTTCATGGGAGATGAAGGCATTTTCCAAGACACAGAAGACTGATGTTTTCAGTAAAGTCAAAGTGAACTTTATTGTCATCTCAACCATATACCAGTAGATAGATAGATAGATAGATAGATAGATAGATAGATAGATAGATAGATAGATAGATAGATAGATAGATAGATAGATAGATAGATAGATAGATACTTTTTTAATCCTAAGGGGAAATTCACATACTCCAGCAGCAGCATACTGATAAAAAACAATAATAAATTGAAGAGTGATAAAAATGAAGGTATAACAGACAGACAATAATTTTGTATAATATTAACGTTTACCCCCCGAGTGGAATTGAAGAGTCGCATAGGGGTCTCCTCAGTCTGTCAGTGGAACAGGACGGTGACAGCAGTCTGTCGCTGAAGCTGCTCCTCTGTCTGGAGATGATCCTGTTCAGTGGATGCAGTGGATTCTCCATGATAGACAGGAGTCTGCTCAGCGCCCATCGCTCTGCCACGGATGTCAAACTGTCCAGCTCCGTGCCTACAATGGAGCCTGCCTTCCTCATCAGTTTGTCCAGGCGTGAGGCGTCCTTCTTCTTTATGCTGCCTCCCCAGCACACTACCGTGTAGAAGAGGGCGCTCACCACAACCGTCTGACAGAACATCTGCAGCATCTTATTGCAGATGTTGAAGGACGCCAGCCTTCTAAGGAAGTATAGTCAGCTTTGTCCTCTCTTGCACAGAGCATCAGTATTGGCAGTCCAGTCCAATTTATCATCCAGCTGCACTCTCAGGTATTTATAGGTCTGCACCCTCTGCACAGTCACCTCTGATGATCACAGGGTCCTTGAGGGGTCTGGGCCTCCTAAAATCCACCACCAGCTCCTTGTTTTGCTGGTGTTCAGGTGTAGGTGGTTTGAGTTGCACCATTTAACAAAGTCTTTGATTAGCTTCCTATACTCCTTCTCCTGCCCACTCCTGATGCAGCCCAAGATAGCAGTGTCGTCAGCGAACTTTTGCACGTGGCAGGACTCCAAATTGTATTGGAAGTCCGATGTATGTTGGCTGAACAGGACCGGAGAAAGTACACTCTCCTGTGGTGCTCCTGTGCTGCTGACCACAATGTCAGAACTGCAGTTCCCGAGACGCACATACCGAGGTCTGTAAGATAGTCCACGATCCATGCCACCAGGTATGAATCTACTCCCATCTCTGACAGCTTGTCCCTAAGGAGCAGAGGTTGGATGGTGTTGAAGGCGCTAGAGAAGTCCAGAAACATAATTCTTACAGCACCACTGCCTCTGTCCAAGTGGGAGAGGGATCAGTGTAACATATAGATGATGGCATCCTCTGCTCCCACCTTCTCCTGGTATGCGAACTGCAGGGGGTCGAGGGTGTGACGGACCTGTGGCTTCAGGTGGTGAAGCAGTAGCCACTCCATGGTCTTCATCAGATGTGACGTCAGAGCAACAGGCCAGAAGTCGTTCAGCTCACTAGGATGTGATACCTTTGGGACTGGGGTGATGCAAGATGTTTTCCAAAGCCTAGGGACTCTCCCCTGTTCCAGGCTCAGGTTGAAGATGCACTGTAGAAGACTCCCCAGCTCCAACGCACAGGGCCTTCAGCAGTCGTGGTGATACTCCATCTGGACCCAATGCTTTGCTGGCACGACGTCTCCTCAATTCTCTGCTCACCGGCTCTGCTGTAATTGTGGGTGGGCATGTCTCTCCTATGCTTGTATCAGCAGAAGGATGGGTGGAGGGTGCAGTACTCTGAGGTGAGAGTGGGTTAGGGTTGTCAAACCTGTTGAAGAAGTTGTTCATCTGGTTTGCTTTCTCCATGTCTCTCAATGGTGGCACCCTGCTTCGAGCTGCAACCAGTGATGATCTTCATCCCATCCCACACTCCCTTCATGCTGTTATTCTGCAACTTCTGCTCCAGCTTTCTCCTGTACTGCTCCTTCGCTGGACTCGGAGTTCCTTCTGCACGCGCTTGAGCTCATGCTGATCGTATACAGATAGATGAAATTGCAAAGCTCAGGGTCCACAGTGTAACAACAAGACATGCAAATAATAAATTAAAAATAGATTTAAATTTTAAATTAAAACACAAACAAGACAAGACTTTGTGCAAAGACAAGACAAAGAGGTAGCAGCAATATTGACGTGTAGTTAGCAATATGAACATTGATGCAATGTATGGTATTTGCAATCTAGATACATAAATATAGTTAATAGATATGTAATATAATAAATAAATAATAAATCATAGATATAGATAATACAGAAATGATCAGTGTATGATGATAGTTGTTTAAGACGTGTAAACAATGACAGGTCAGAATGTTTCACAGCAGAAGGATATCAATAATGTCAAAATCCGTAAAGGTCAGTATGAGATTTTCAGTTCTTTTCTACCTGCACACTCGTCTTTACAGGAAAGTGTGTAAGACCATCTGGCAGTCCATTTCAAGTTCCACTGGTTGAATTCTTCTACTCAGTTCTCTTAGGACAGTCCCTTTGTTCTAAAAGAAGACAATCAAATAACATTTTCTGCTGATTATTACTATACATCACATTTACATCCATTAAGTTTTATTACATAACTTTCATTAATATTTTTGGCAGACGTGAATCAGTAACCAGCTCAGCAAATTACATTAATTCCCCTTTGCCTCCATTGACCTTCATTAACTTTATACATTATCTTTTAGGTTTGTTAATCTGAAACATCTCCATTAACCTTATTGCTCAGTTATGTTATCAGTTGTCCTAATCACCTGTCTTTATTCGACTGTTCTTTGATTGCTAAAATGTAATTATACCAGATTATGTTGCCATTTCCAAGGGAATGTTTAGTATTTAAATATTTTTGCTGTTTTTATTTGAATATTAATGCCAATATATTGTAACTTATTTATAAAGTAATAATCATACTATTATGTTTGTACAATGAGGAAAAAAGACTGTTGTGTCAAAAGCAGCAGGTTCTTGTGTTATCATTTTCATACCTACTTAATCCAATTCAGGTCCCCAGAGTCTATCCTGCCATCATAGGGCATCCTCATACTGAAGCCAGTTTGGAATTTCCAATCATCTTAACTTGCATGTCTTTGGAGATGTGGGAGGAACACCCTCACAGACACTAGGAGAACATTCAACCTTTACATATACATCATCCATATGTAGGATATGAACCTAGGACACCTAATCCATAAAGGAGAATCAGTAACTACTGCAAAACTATGTCACTCCCAAGTCAAACTTATCTGTTATCAGAGTAACTCTTTTCTAAGTCTTTTCTTCACAGGAAGATTGTTATCAAGATGCATTACAGCTTAATAATATATTGTCAAATATGAAGAATTTTTTGACTTCCAGAAGGTGGTATTTTTTTGGATGGATAATCTACATTTCAAAAACACTCAGCTATACATAATCCCTCTTAACTACCTTGGAAGGCAAGCACTTTGGTTTAAAAGCTTATTATGTTGAAGGGATTATTTTTAAATCATTGACTCCATTATATTAATACTTAAATTCCATCCATCCATCCATTATCCAACCCACTATATCCTAACTACAGGGTCACGGGGGTCTGCTGCAGCCAATCCCAGCCAACACAGGGCACAAGGCAGGAAACAAACTCTGGGCAGGGCGCCAGCCCACCACAGAATACTTAAATTCACATTTTAATATTTCCAGTCCCTTCCATAAGAATATATTGAATAAAGATATAAGACATAAGAATAAATATTATGAATTTTCTGGATTTACAATTATGATAGTTGCACTTGTGATACTGATCAAACATGGAGCACCATAACATACACGTTATTGCTATGTGCATATATCAATCAAACGTAAGCCCATTCAAATTAATAGCTGCCACCTTGTGTGTAATGTTTTTGAAAAAAGTGTCTATTTGTATATTGTCTAAAAGATTGGTCTTTCATAGTTGTCTTATTTTGTTTCTTAAGGGAATGTATAACAGACTTTCTGGAGTTGAGCAAAGACAACTGGGGGGATTGCAGGGATTGGAGGTATTATACTAGTTTGCTTTGAAATTTGGATGCCCTTGAATTTAAGACAAACCCCACTCTCAGGGGTAAAAACAACTATGGTAATAATCAAAAGTAAATATAGTTTAAAATAGTTTATTAAAAACAGGAAAATATTAAAAGTTTAAAAAACTTATAATTAACAGAAAAAGCATTAAATATAGTACTATAAAATTTTCATGACATACAGCGGCAGGAAAAAGGATGTTTACCCTTGTCAAATAACAGTATTTACGTAAAAATTTGTTTTTAAAAATGTCTGTGTAACACCGTTAGAAAATTGAGTCTTTACAGTATGAGAGAATATGACTTGTAATATTTCATTTGTGTATTTTATTTCAGTATATTTTTATTTTAGAATTATTTAGATAATGATTAACTTGTGGGCTCAGTGCTCATGTTGGAGATGTTCTGCTCTTGAAATTGCAGGTGGGTACAAATGGCCTCATTAGATTATGAATATCCAAAGGAGTTTTCCCAAGACTGGGACTCTAAAATAAACATATTTCAAAAATAACAATTAACAATCAGCTGGACAATCAGGACATATCAGATGTCTCACTGTTTCATCTGATGCAATACTTGCATAAGTTATCCAGCATGAAACTATAAATTAAAAAGATTTTAAGAGATACATTAGGAGGAGGAGAGAGATACAAACAATTGCCAAAGAGAAGACCACCTGGTCAGATTTTACCACCCTCAGACCACCCCTCCACTCCCAAGCATCACATCTGGTTTAGGAAAACAAAGACTACAACAGCCAAAGCAGCAGTCACCTGATATGAAGCTTGATGTGTGACCCTGATTTGAATCATTTAGGTTGTATGATTTCATATTTATATTTCTTTTTTTAAACATTTCATTGAATTTATTAAAATCAAATAACATTCCATACAAATAAATGTTCATATCAAATCAACCCCCACCCATTTGTGACTTAGATGAAGATCAGATCACATTTTATAACCAATTAATGCAGAAAAACAGGTAACTACTAAGGGTTCTCATTACTTTTCTTGCCACTCTTATTTTCTGGCTTTCATTATAGGCGGGTCTCATGTTACATCAATTTCACAGGTAGAAACTAGAACATACAACATTTTTTATCAAATTAAATTTCAATTAATTTACCTTTGTTTCAGCACTGTACACATTATGGGAGCGGAGCGGAGCACTCTATCCACCAGACACTGGAAAGCTGCAGGTTCCCTGTGTAACTCGAATGGAAGGACACAATACTGCCACTGTCTGCTAGGGGTAGTAAACGCTGTCTTGACCAACGCGGAGCCCATTAAAGGAATCTGCCAATACCCCTTCGTCATGTCAAGTGTGGTCAAAAATTTTGCCTGTCCAAGCATCTCGAGAAGGTCGTCCACTCGAGGCATCAGATAAGCATCGAATTGGGAAAGTTGATTAAACCGACGGAAGTCATTGCAAAACCTTCAACTCCCGTCAGTCTTACTAAGACAATTGGGCTGGACCAGGAACTATATCTTTCCTCTGTCATACTTAGTGCCAGCATACGCTTGATTTCAAGTTCCATCTCAACTCTCTTTGCTTCGGGAAGTCGATAGGGGTGCTCTTGAACAACAACCCCGGGCTCTGTCACAATATTGTGTGCAATCAGAGAGGTCCTTCCGGGTTTCTCACTTATAACCTCTGCCTGGAACTTAACTCTGGTCCGAAATTAAGGGTGGTAGATTGAGCAAAGAAAGAGTGGGGCTGAGCAGAGAAAGGATCTGGATCCCATTCCTTCCACAGCTTCAGCAAGTTCATGTGATAAACCCACTTGCTCGGTCGACAATTGGGCTGTTTCACCAAATAATCGATAAGTCCTTTTCTTTCCTTAATTTCGTAAGGTCTTTGCCAGTGGGCAAGTAACTTGGAATGAGAGGTTGGGACCAAGAGCATGACACGATCCCAAGGTTGGAATTCTCACAGGGTTGTGCCACGGTTATAATAGTGGGCCTGTGCTGCTTGTGCTTCCTCCATGTGACTTTTTAAGATTGGTCGAATTTTTTCATATCTATTGCGTAATTGTGCAACATATTCTAATATATTGGTAGAGGGAAGAACCTCTCCTTCCCATCCTTCTTTTAAAATATCCAATATTCCCCTGGATTGTCGTCCATATAATAATTCTCTGTATAATAATTCAAATAGTGAGAACCCTGTGGAGGCTTGTGGGACTTCCCAATATGCAAACAGAATGAGGGGGAGGAGCTGATCCCAGTTTCTCCCATTCCCACTGACCACCTTGCAAAGCATGTGTTTGAGAGTCTGATTAAACCTCTCAACAAGACCGTCGGTTTGAGGATGATACACCACAGTCTTTAAGTGCTTTATTATAAGTAACTTGGCAGTCTCCCTGAACGTCTCAGAGGTGAAAGGTGTCCCTTGATCTGTAAGGATTTCTTTAGCGATGCCAACACGCACAAAGACCCATACCAATTCCCATGCGATTGCCTTAGACGTTGCTGAGCGCAAAGAAACAGCCTCCAGATACCAAGTAACATAATCCACAAGGACTAATATGTACTTATATCCTTGGGCTGAGGGTTCCACGGGTCCTACGATATCGATCCTGATGTGTTCAAATGGAACATCAATGAGGGGAAGGAGAACGAGAGGAGCGCAGTCCCTTCTAGGAATTTGCCGTAATCAAAACTCTGGACAAGAGACACAAAAACGTCAAACCTCCTCATTAATTCCCGGCCAAAAAAGTTGTAGCTTAGTTTGCTCTAACGTGTTTTCGGTGCCCGGATGGCCTTTTAGCAGGTGGGTGTGTGCTAATTCACAGACCTGCCACCTGTAGGTTCGCGGGATTAACAACAGCTTTCTCACATGTTCCGCTACTCGATATAAGTCATTTCCAAACACAAAGTGAGGACCCTATGGCATGAGTTGATGAGTGTGTTGGCCATTGACAAGCACAACTGCATTTTTCGCAAATTTTAGGGAGTCATCATTCCACTGCTCCTGCTTCAGAGAAGCCAGCATTTCATTAAATTGAAACTGGATTGACAATTAAGTAAAATAAGGCTGTGCTCAGGGCATTAAGGGAAGGGGTGCGGGGGTGGGTACCACAGAAATTTTCCATTGCTTGATTTATCATGGATCAAATGGTGCAAAACTGCAAATGGTGCTGCTGAACCACAAAAAGAGGCTCCCACATTAAATTAAAAAATGACATACAGATATACAATAATAAAAATAACAATAAAACAGCAGTAATAGAGGTTAATGAATTTTGGTGAACCCATAAATATAAAATTAAATTAGATATATATGGGGGCACCAAAATCTTTTAAGTGCCTCTAAAGGTCTTAATCCGTCCCTGCTCTTCCACCAGGGATCTGCTTAAAACATCCCATAGAGTCTGGCTGCAGACCATCAGAGCTCTGCTCTGTTGAAGATGTTGTTGCTTTGCATTATATGTCAGTGATGTTATGTAATAGACCTGGTGACACTTTGATTAAGATTAGGGATGTGGGAAGAGTTACATAACACAAATGATAACTGTCAAATAAACCAAGGGACATAAAATCGAACTAACTGTTCAGTAGAGTTCCAAAATCGTGGAGATGCAGAAGTCTGCAGCTGGACCCTTCTCATATCTTCGCTCCAGTATGTAGGCAGTCATAACAGACTTGAGTCTGTGCAAGACATTTCTCTCCTGACAGTGCGCTGACACTATTCACTTTGTTTTTGTTGTTGTTTTTTTTCTTCTTTTAGGGTGAACCACCTGACATTAGCAGGGTTTACCCCAAGTCTTATTTGGTCTTCTTTCTACTTTGTTACATGAACTATACAAGTCTTTGCAATGTAGGAGGGAAGTGGGAATTCTTGGAGAGTATGCACACACTCCAAACATACAGTCACCAAGGCTATGATTTCAGCTAGTACTGTTCCACTATTTTTAGGCAGTTAAAATTAATCTTAAAACCATTTAAAATGTTATTGATAGCCTGTACATTACATGATTTGTTGAGATTGCCTCTTGGCAAGTCTCCATTTTACTTTAAGCAAAATCTGCTTGTGTTTTAGACTGGATTTTGCATGTACACCTTGGGGAATTTAAATCCTCAAAGCTCTAATGTTTAATTAATGGTGATACTGGGTTCCATATGTAACTTTTTAAATGTATTTTATTGTCATAATACCTCTAGGCTTCACTTGAATATGATATAGTGAACCACAAACAAATAAAATACAAACCAATACAAATATACACACACCATAAAGAGAACTGTGATCAACAATACTCAAAAGCCACCAAATCACCAACTGCCCCTTGGGAAGCCCATTCTTCTTGAGAGAATATGACTATAATTACATCCACTAAACCTTAACCTCTGTATACATACCCAGGGGTCATTAGATTAAATCACAATTTAATCCTAATTATTCCAGTAAATTCATTAAATTCAGTACTGTTTTTACAGTTGAAGATTAATGGGCAAGGAAAATAAAAGAGGAAGACAAGAGCACCAGACTTACACTTTTATTTATTTCCACAAAGACATTTGTGTAGTTATGGAAATATCTGACCAAATATTCTTTATTAGTACAGTGAATTATAATCTTTTAGAGAATATATTGTAACCAGTGTTCTGGATACAATACTGCTCATGTAAATGTAATATTAGTTAGAAAATGTTTGCTTGGCGTACATGGTGTAATTGTCAGGTGCATTCAGGGACAAAATTAAAAGTTTGGAAAGGTGGAGCATTTTACTTTATTAGCTACTTCAAAGAGTCAGTTATCTGATTTTAGTTTATTAAATATTGTTGTTGTGAGCGATATTCAGAAGTAACAGATAATGGAGCATAATTAATGTGACAGTAGACTACATTAAATATTCTTTTTAAGAACACTTTACAATACCATGTAACGTAGATTAAAAATGGAACCCACATAAGCTTGTGGTGGCTCAATAGCTTTCATACACAGCAGCAATTCAAATGATTTTAAAATGGCATTGACTGAGGCAGAGTTGTTGGTTGAGGAGGCCCATAGGAAAATTTGACTGCTCATAGATTGATCTTTGATGGCTCAAGAGACTTAAAAGAGATTCTCATTTATGTTTTATTTTCAACTTTGTCCCAGATGTTTCTCCTAAAATTCCTTAGGAGAAACAGCTTTAGACAAAAATGAGACATGAGATACAACTGAAGTGACAGGAGTCAAAATTGAGAATTTGGTTTGAAATGCATGTTATATTTTTGAGAACTCTTTTTAGTCTTGTTCTAATCTCTTTCAAGCCGTCATATTGTTTTACTTATTATTGGATTGAAGCCCTTATCTAAGGTGACTTACCATATTTGAGATATAATCGGTTGCACTTCTTTTGTTTTTCCAATTGGTGCACAGGCAGATGAAGTGGCTTTCTCGTCACACAGTGGTGTCAGTAGTGGGATTTGAATCCACAGCCTCAGGGTTTGAAGTTCAAAGTCTTAGTCACACTGCTTGTCCTTTCTCCTAGAATCAGTGTGATCTAACTGGAGCACAGCAACATAAATTAGGACAACGATATTGCCCAGAAGCAATAACTACAGTTTTGTAATCCTAGTAAAATGTTTTATTACCACAGACAACTGTCCATAGATTCCACCCTAAATTACTGAGCACAAAATGCAAATACTTTCAAGTTGATAAAAAATGTCAAGACACTACTTTGAAAATCTGTGACTTTGCTGAGATCTCTGCTGAAACTCAGGAGATGACCCTTGTGGGGTATTTTGTCTCAGAAGAAAAATCTGGGAAGCAGGAGACAAAAGACAATGTCTTCATTTTCTTCATTATTTCATTGTTGTGTAGGACAAACCATAAAGATATTAGGGAGATTTTTTTTATTTTTCATTTCTTTGGAGTTCTGTGATGAACTGTAGTTCAAATCCCATTAAAAACTGTCAGAAGTATATTTAAGTCTATCATTTGTATCAGTAAAATTAATGCGGTCAACACAATTAATGTTTTATCATTACCATTAAATTTACCTTCTCTATATGCCCTAAACTATGTAGATATTCTTCCAAATGATTGAGTTCAGGTGTTTCATTGTTAACAGGTGCATCAAATCAAGTACACAATCATTCAGTCTTCATTGACACACTTTGGGTCATACTGAAGAGCACAGTGAGTTTAAACATGCCACTGTCATAGGATGCCACCTTTGCCACAAGACAGTACATAAAATTTCAGATCTGTCCAGGCCAAATTCTAAATGCTATTATATGTGAAGTGGAAACATCGACTGACCTCACAAATGTTCTTTTGGTTGAATGGGCACAAAATTCATATGGACAAAGTCCAAAATCTTGTGGAAAGCTTTCCCAGAAGAGTGGAGGCAGTTATAGCCACAAAGGGAATGCCAACTCTACATTAATGCTGATAGTTACGGAATGGGATGTCCAACAAGCTTGTATAGCACTCAGGTGTATTTTGGCCATATAGTGTATTTCATCTAGAATGTAAATTAATTTTATAATTACCACAAAACTCCAAAGAATTTTCTGTGTAACATAACTCTTACTTCATAGCTAAATTGCTACAAAGTACATAAGCACATTACTTGCACACAATTAAAAACATACATTTAAGAATGTAACAGTTGTGAGACTATTTACCTTTGCACACTGAAATAAACCCAATGATTAATGGACTTATGCCAGTCTAGTTGGGGGAGAAGGAAAGCTTGCTGCAGCACACGGTGAAAAATAAATTTCCTAACACTCTCTAAGTTTCTTTCTCACTTATGCTAAGATGTGGGAATCACCAGGAACAATTTGCAGCATTGTATCCAAAGGGCTGTTCCCTAATGCAAATATTATAAATATCTCTCCCAATGAAAAAACCTTAGAAAAGGGAGAAAAAGTTCTGACAAAGTGCATCACACTGTATGAGGTGTAATGATGATGAAATCTTTTTTTGGTTTATTAAACCAAACTTGTGTTTTTGTTTAGGCTTATTTTGATAGTAGTTTTAAAGTGAATTCATTTTGTGACCAAGACTATACCTATGTAATGGCACTGAAAAGTTCCATCAGCAAACGATGAGTCACCCAAATATGAACTGGCATTACATCACCAGTGACAGGGGCACCTATAGAAGTGGCAAACCTGCAAAATCATGTGTTTTTTACAACTAGTGCAACAAAAGTGAAGCAGTCCTTTTAAGTATAGCGAGCCACCTCAAAGGGCACTCACTGCTGATGCTACATTGGTGCCAGAAGTGAGAAGAGAAGACCTACAGTCTGACTTACAACAACAACAACAACATTTATTTATATAGCACATTTTCATACAAATAGTAGCTCAAAGTGCTTTACATATTAAAGAATGGAAAAATGAAAGACACAATAAGAAAACAAAATACATCAACATTAATTAACATCGAATAAGAGTAAGGTTCAATGGCCAGGGGGGACAGAAAAAACAAAAAAACTCCAGACGGCTGGAGAAAAAATAAAATCTGTAGGGATTCCAGACCATGAGACCGCCCAGTCCCTTCTGGGCATTCTACCTAACATAAATGAAACAGTCCTCTTTGGATTTAGGATTCTCACGGACTTAACAGAGTGCTGAGTGCCTTGAAGACCTAAAACAGATCTACTTGGTAATTTGGAGGAGTTGCTGGAGAGTCTCAAAGCTCAGATCCGGAATCTGGAGTGCCGTCTGCAGCAGCAGTACAGAGGGGAAGACAACTGAGAGACTGCTGCCTCTACAGCACCACCACTGTTTCTCCATCTGCTAAGGTGTAGTAGCCTGGGTGCACTGGCACCAGCAGAGCTTCAGGCTCACAGAACTGTGAAAAAGTGTGGCAAATTGAGTTGCCACTGAGTCCAAGTGACCTGTGAGAAGCAGGGCTGGTGGTAAAAGTGCACAAGCAAAGGACAAGGCAGATCACAGAGGTGTTGTGAACCTGCGATGGAGGAAGAGATACAGAGTTGAGATTCAGACCTGGAGCACAGTTTCCATCGCCAGTTCAGTTAAGGAAAAACAACCAAGAGAGTAGAACATTTGAATCTCCACAAAAAGAAGTTTGCCTGATTGCTTACAACTGACCAGCACTGAACACCTCTGCTGTACCGTGTGACAGCACAACACTCCACATCCCAGCTGTGCTATGTAACAACATGGCACTCACGATCCCTGGTGATGTGCCCTCCTCAACAACTGCACAACTGAAACATGGGAGAAGACCACACTTCCATTTTAACAAGTCTATGCACCATTGCAAGGAGTTAGAAGTGGTCGCTGGAGACAGTGATTTCAGTGGGAGGGCTATGTGACGGCACTGACAAGTTACATCAATCAGCGATGAGTCACTCAAGTATGAGCTGACATTACATCACCAGTGGCAGGGGGGCCTATATAAATGGCAAGCCTAGAAGTTACATTCTTTTCCATCTAGTGCAGCAACAAGATAGCAAGCCAGCTCAGAGAGCCATGTGAAGAGCACAGAAGCCATCCATTGTGGCACTCTGCGACAACGCTACGCTATATTATAGAGCTCATAAGGGACAACTAGCATTACTTTTAATTTTGTGTACAGAAGTTTAGCAGAAGGCTCAGGTCAGGTCACATCAGGTTGAGAAGCATGCACTGGTACGGCATGGTACCGCACCCACCACACGACAAAACAGCTTGGGATCCTAGTTGGCAACTAGGATCCCAATCTATCTGCTGCAGCCAGGTGTTACATGGGCATCTGCTTGGCCCAATCCAGCTACTCTAGTCCTCAACAATGAGGATCCTGCGAGCTGGATCACCCTCAGGGAATCGTGCCACATGGCCATAGTGCCGTAACTGACACTCCATCACAATGCGGGTAATGTGCCTCATTCGGGACTCAAAGCAATGCAAAGTCAAGCCAGCGGTACACAACCCAATGTCACTACCAAGGTAAGTAAACCTCTCGATGAGGTCAACACTCTCTCTGCAGACAGACACACTGCTGATGGCCATGCCCAAGAGGTCATTAAAGGCCTGGATCTTTGGTTTTAATCACAGCATCGTCAGCAAAATCAAGATCCGTGAATCTTTCTTCACCAACAGATGTCCCACAGCCACTGGACCCCATGACCTCACCCAACACCCAGTCCATGTAAGCACTGAACAGAGTAGGAGCAAAAACACACCCCTGACAAACCCCTGAATCAACTGGGAAAAACGCAGAGGGTCTGCCTCCACTCGGCACAGCACTTACTCACTCACTGGTGAGTGAATATAGAGTATATATTTCTTTACTCTATGTGCTTACAGAATTACTTTCGTCTTGCACTTATTTGTTATTTCTATTTTTTTTTCTTTATACTTTTATGGTTCATTTTCCCCATGCAGCAGCAGAAGTGAGCTGAGATACCAGAAAGAGGCCTGTCCATGCTCTGCGTTTGACTAACATGTATTGGACAACCATTTTACCACCAGGAGTGTGTAAAAGATGAAAGTATGCACAACATACGAGATGAAGTGACCAATATCAAGATAATTTTGAAACAGTAAACTTATTTTAAATTGGACTGACACAAAATGTCTTTCTGTGTTAGATAGAGGAGTTTGCGAATTACACCAATACTTTTCAATGAGAGATTGTGCAATTTCAAAAATGTGTACAGTACGCTGCATTCAAGATATCTCAATAAATGTTGAACTGTAACCATGACATTTTCATGAAGAAAAAAACTGGCCAAATTTTAACAGAATCGTTCCACTGGGAACTGAGCTGTTTTGTGCAATGGACAGACAGAAAGGTATGGCTATTGCAATGGGTGCTTTTTACATTATATATTAACACACCTAAAATATATATATATGTATATATCCTGGTTAAACATATTTTTACATTATAGAAAAGTAGTGTAAGGGGTTTGCAAAAATATTATACTTAAATTTGGTGTATGTACTAACTGATACACAGCAGATGATCTGATGGTTGGTATGATTGCACTTTCAATAGGAAAACAACAGTTGCTTGATTCATTGTAATTACTAAAAAGACAATGCCTTCAGTTAACATGTGTGCTATGTCAGATGTGACAGGTGTTCATTGAGGAAGAAGTATTTATTAATCATCAATGTGACTCACACTACATAGCCTACTTTAGACATGGGTTATTATATTTCAGCCAGGGTTCCTCCTCTCGCTGGGATTCAGAGTATTGTTTTATGTCTTTTTCATTCACTTTTGAATCATTGATGTATGTTAATGTTACTTTTTCTTTTTATTGTTTGATTTATTTACTGTGCTTGGGCTATGTTCCTTGTGTTTGAGGGTGATTCCCGAAGAGGCAGGTCCACCTGCCAAACATTGCCAGGAACTGCCTTCTGTTTTACAAATCTAGAGGGACTCTCACAGTTCCTAGTTGTTCATTTTGATTGGGCTCAGGAGTGGTGAGTTACTGTGATTTTATGTGCTTATTGTGATTTTTTGTGATTTTCTAACTTACACAATTACATGATCTATTTGGGACATCCATCCAACCATCCATTATCCAACCCGCTATATCCTAACTACAGGGTCACGGGGGTCTGCTGGAGCCAATCCCAGCCAACACACGGCGCAAGGCAGGAAACAAACCCCAGGCAGGGCGCCAGCCCACAGCAGGGTGCGCGCACATAAACACACGCTAGGGACAATTTAGAATCGCCAATGCACCTAACCTGCATGTCTTTGGACTGTGGGAGGAAACCGGAGTACCCTATTTGGGACCCTATTTGCTTTAGATTACCTTACTGATCAGACAGCTCTTTAAAGTCTCTTGTCTCTTACAGGGCTTGTTTTGTGCAACAGAAAAGTTTTGTGAGAATAAACTTTATTTTTATAAAGACTCTGTGTTATAAAGACTGTGTTTTGCTGTTATATCTAGCTGGGGTTTGGCAGTATATCCCCCACTACTGAGTATTTTTAGAAGTGTATTTGGAACTCTGTGATTTGGGATCCCCAGTCCATAACACATGTAATCAATGCTTGAAGTGGAGGCAAATTACTAGCAGTACTCTGTATATTGCAATACAGTGATATTCAAATGCCAGGATACATCCAAACTCAATCGAAGTGGAGGGTGGTTCTCCTTCCCCCTTGAAGATTCTCAAAGATATTTCAGTGCTCAATGATACGTTAAAAACAGGTGCCAGTATTCTGTGTTGAAGGTGTCGGTACTGTGCACCGGTGAGTAGAGGCCCACAAGAAATGCCTGTAATACAATATGTAACTACTGACTCCTTAGTAGAATCGTGTAGAAAAATGGGTTAAAAGAAAAATACATTTTGTTTAATTAATTAAGAGAATGCCATTTCCATCTTCTACCTCTCTTTTCCTTTGCCAAACTTTCATTATTCAGAGGAAAAACATTTAGTACTTTTTTTTCAAGATCAATGCCAAATCATTCAGTTAGGAATCAGAATAAAAAATGTTTATTAGGTTTTTAGAACATGTAAAAAAATATTCATAATGTAACTCTAAAAATTACAGAATTCAGAAAATAATGTAATTTAAATAATCTACAAATGACAGCAATATACAGTATAAGGCTGCTGTAGTAGCAAGGTACATACATCATGTGGAACATAAAACACGGGTTACAGCAAACTATTTTTTACATGTACATACCTCACAGTCATGTCAGCACTGTACGACAGAGCTGTCTGTTGCATGTTTCCAGCGACATCTCTAAGCACCACTACCCATCACGAAGGATGGTATTAACTAACAAACTATTTACAAATATTTACATTCATCACAACAGCAGTATAAAGCTATAAAAACAGGAACATAGCAAGTCACCAAATATTCACCAATGTACTGATAGTGGACACTATCAGAACACTATTTGAGTGCAAAACCTGTTTAATGCTAAACAGCAGTGTAAACAGCATTTTTCAGTCAATGTTTTACTAGCTTATAACTACTGGAGTCAGCTAAAGAATTAACAACAGACGGCCTCTTCAGGTATATTTTGGGGCTTTCATGTCCAGTAGAAGGAATCTGGAATTAATCCCTTGTTAATTCATGCAGGGCTGAAACAGTTAGAACATTCAGCTTTCTCAGGATTTTTGGATTATTAAAACATCCATCCATCCATTATCCAACCCGCTATATCCTAACTACAGGGTCACGGGGTTCTGCTGGAGCCAATCCCAGCCAGCACAGGGCGCAAGGCAGGAAACAAACCCCGGGCAGGGTGCCAGCCCAGGATTATTAAAAAAAAAAAATATATATATATAGTATATAAAAGATTTCATTTATGATTAATATTACGTTTAACACTTGATACTATTATAATGTAAATGTTCCACCCACTGCAAATTAACATTGATATTAACATTTAAAAAACAATAAAAATTGATCAAAATAGCAGCACAAGATGAAGTCTACAAGGATACACAGAATAATTGTGCATTTGTGAGGCTTTGATACCCTTACTTGATTTTAGTAATGATGTTTGTAAGATAAGTTAGGATATAGCGGGTCAGATAATGGATGGATGGATGTTTTTAATATTGTTAATTCTAAGGACCATAAACCCTTAATTACAAGTAGATTAAGTCTGTTATAGACTGTTAAGATAAATAAGGCACAAGACTTCATCTGTTACAGGTTATTAAAGTAATGTGCCATGAATACATGAAATGTAAAATCTTTATAGAGTGGATTCAGAAAATATTCAGACCCCTTCACTTTTTCACACTTTGTTATGTTGCAGCCTTGTATTAAAATCATTTAAATTAAATTTCCCCTAATCCAGCAACACTCAATACCCCACAATGACAAAGCAAAAACGCTATTTTAGAAAATATTGCAGTTTATTAAAAATGAAAACTTGACCCTTGAAATCTGGTGCAGGGGCATGCCATTCTATTGACGACCTTGTCTGGAATCCACCTGCGATCAATCTGATTTATTGGGATGTTTAGGAAAGGCACACATTTATCTACAGAAGGTCCCACAGTTAAACTAAAACCAAACTATGAGGTTCGTGCAGAGTTTAAAGACAAGATTGTATTAAAGATCTGGGGAAGGTGACAAAAAAAAATAATCCTGCAGCATTGAAGGTTCCAAAGAGTACAATGACCGCCATAATTTTCTAATGGAAGAAGATACAATTATGACTCTCCCTACAGTAGCCACCCAGCCAAACTGGGCAGTTGAGAAGGGCCAGAGTAAGAGAGGTGAATGAGAACCCAGTGGTTACTCTGGCTGAGTTCTGGAGAACCTTCCAGAGCGACAATCATCGAGCCAACCATTGAGTCACACCCAAGAACACTCCAGACTATGATCGGTGCCAAAGAGGCTACAAGTAAGTACTGTGTAAGGGGTCTGAATACTTGTGTCAATTGAATAATTGAGTTTTTTATTATTAAAAAATTTATGAAAATTTCCTACAATCCTGTTTTTGTTTTTAGGGGTGTTCAGAGTTACTTTGTGTGGGACAAAAATGGATTTAAATGATTTTAAGCATACGGCTGCAACATAAAATGTGAAGAAAGCAAAGGGGTGTGAATACCTTCTAAAGCCACTGTACAGATGGTGTATTGTAAACCATTTTAAATAAAAATATATAGCTTATTCATAGGATAAAAAAACAATTGCTGTTTTCACGTCTGCTGATGGCAGTTTTCCATTTGCACATTCTCACATGCACAATTTGCACTGGTGAAGTACTAGGCACTACAAAAGCAAATCAAGCGTGTTCAAAATAACATTTCCAAAAAGAATTAAGTTAAAGGTTCAATGGTTTCAATACTGTGACTATGTCTGAGGTGTGAAAGTCAACTATATAAAACATACAGAAATTTGTATACAAATGCACCCTTAAATGAATAAAGACCAGGAGATAAAAATGGGATCATGTGACATTTAGTGGTAATCTACTAATATATTGTAGACCAGGGATGTCAAACAATTTTCAACGCTTGTCAAACAGGGTTTTCATTCTAACCCTTTACCTAATCAGTGAGTAGTTTTCCCTGCTAATTAACTCCTTTTCCCTTCATTTCAATGGCCCTGTTTTAAGGATTCAGTCCTCTGAATTGATGTATTTCTTCATTAAATGACAGCCGAACAGAAACGAGCCAACAGATGACCAGCTAAACTGGGATTTCAAGCTCCAACCAATTTCACTCCAAACAGTCTCTTAATGAGAAGCCGATTCTTGCTGTTAATTAAGCCCATTATTTAATTCAATGGCTTGTTGCTGCTCTCATTCTGCCACAGCAGACATTTCCAAATCTGTTGATTTTTCCATTTTTTCTAAGAACACCATCAAAATGTTTTGGTGACCTGAGAGAACAACCTTACTGAGACCTTCACCTTTCTTATGTTATTATGATATTATGTGATGGGCAGAGGTGAGCTGGTCATATGGTGGCTTGTTTGATGTCTCATTATTGTCTAATTAAGGATAAAAAGACAACTAAGGGGCCTGAGTCAAGTTAATTAAAATGAAGGCAAAAGAAGGTAATTAGCAGTAAAAATGGCTCACTGATGAAGAAGATGGTTAGAATGAAAACATGCAGCCACTGCGGCCCTCGAGGACCGGAGTTCGACACTTGTGCTGTAGACCAAATTAAAGGACAAAATGCTTAAATTATTATCTTCAAATTCCCCATAACCACTGATTATGTCTTTCTGTGACTGAATCCCAATGAAATATCTATTTTACAACACTGCCAAGCATTTTCAGCTTCTCGCCCACTAAAGGCTGTGGTCAGTTAACAAAATGAAAACAGCAGACTTTTTTTTTCTTTTAATTTAGTTGTGCTGTAAGTGTAAATATGTATTTTGCACTGCTGGTACAAACAGGTTTTTAATAAACTATCTGAAGATGATCTGATAATGTAATCAGATACAAGTGTACATAAGTCAACTTCAGGGTAACATTATATAGTCATAACACTCCGTTCAAAAAATATCAGAAGCTGACAAGATTTCCTGGGATTTTGCCCGAGATGTGTTTTTTTTCTACATTTTTCTCCTTGTCAGTTCCGCCAGTTTCTTTTATTGTAAAATGCTCGTTATAATGGAAGAGGCACTGGTAATGCTTAGTACTTTAGGTTGCATTCACTCACATGCGTTAACTTCTGCCTTTTCTGAAACAACACTATATAGGGCAGGACTCAGAGCTGAAACCTTATAACTGGGCTTGTCCTGTTAGGTAACGAAAGCTACAGGGCTGTAGTCCATGTTTTCCTTCCTTTGATAGTGGGCTTGAATGACATGGGAGTGACATTCTAAGCATGTTTTCATCTTGCATTAGGAAGCCTTAGGATTTCTAAAATAACAAAATGTACATATTATCTTATATGTTACTTCTAAGGAAAGAAAATGATTAAACTGTTAGCTCAAAGTTCTTGCTTTTAGATATATAGAATTATGAGTCTGAGCCTTATTTATTCACATTGACTGCAGCAAGTTTCTATAAATATGGGGTGTTAGAAAAGAATTGAATGTTGGTTTCTTCAGAGTGTGAACAATTGTAAGCTTGGCTAATCGTTAACATATACACTGTAGGAGAAGAATGGGCATCCAGTCCAGACAAGAGGATATTTTGTTACCCGAACAGAAGGCTAGTGTGGAATGACAGATGGATTGGACGGTATGACAGAAAAATTTATTTGTGCCCAGCTGGTATAATATATTGGATAGACCAGCAGAAGCTGAGAATAGGAAGCAGTTCCATCCCCCATATGCCAGGAGGCAGTGGTGCTCGTGTGGCAGCTCAGTCGGGACACCCAATAGGGGTGCTTGGGAGTTGAGGTCCCGGAATGCTGATGGACGCTGCTGTTGGGGGAGGACCGTCCTACTTTCTTTATGGCCCAGAAATGCTTCCAGCATTCATGGCATAGCACTGGATGTATTCCTGTGTCTGACATCAATGAGTCAGGGTAGTGAGGCAGCAGGCAACACTAAGGAGTAAGAATTTGTTTATTTGTTGAAGAGGTCCTGTGGATAAATACATTTCTTTTATTTTATCCTAAAAGTATCTTGGGTGTTACTGTGTCTCGGATTTTGGGCTCACTGGCACCCCCTTGTGGTTACAACAGTAATAGTATATTTACAGTATATGACTATCTGAGTAGTGTTAGCTGCTTTTAAGTCGGTGTGCTTTGTCAGGGCCTTTGAAAGCCTCCTTTTAAATGGTCTAATTCTGAGCTGGGCTCAGCCCGTGGTGCTGGAATGGTGTTAATCCACTCAAGGACAGAACTCAGGCACAGGAGAATAAGATAAGGCTTGATGTTCATGAAGTGAAGCTGGCTGAACTTTGCTCAACCTCAGTGTTGGTAGTTACCAGAAGTGATAAATTTGCTTTCCTCCAATGGTCCGATGAACTGTTGTAGTGAGACATTTTATATAGTCCCTTCTCCTGGCCAAATGTTGAGGCACGGTTGGTCTCATTCTTTCTCCTGGAATGCTTTAACCTGGAAATAAACTTGTAACAACATTATTGAATTGGAGATGTGTAGTCTGATGATGTGCAACATGTCTAGCAGTTACTATTATAGACATGGGCCAGCCAATAATCTTATTGAAGTGGAAAAGGGTTAAAATTAACAAGGGTACTTATGAGAGTGTGAATTCTTGAATTTCTGGGTACAAATTTACTGTGAGAAATACATGTATACTCATCTAATTCCACTAAGGATAATTCTACACATTTGGCATCAGGACTTTGTTTTGTCACCAGAAAGTTTGCAACTGATGTTGGGGGCTGTGATGTCCCATGCCAGAGACCCATAGCATTGCTCCTTTGTGGACCATCTAGAAGTTTGTAGACCAAGGATTGACCAGTAGCAAATGAGGAGACAGCCAAGAGTAAAGTGCAAAAAAGTAGAAAGTGTTCATTCCACAACAAAGAATTAAAGTGTCCACGATGCCTCTTAAAAACACTGTTATTGGACAAATTAACAGACGTTAAAATAATTCTATTAAAAGCATAACAGGCATATAAAACAGTCAGTCACATAGAGAGGGATCAAATAAAATCTGAAAAAATGAAATTACAAATCCTTTACACCACATTGGAAGCATGTTGTAGACACTTACCCACAGAGTCACACCTAGCTCAGCCCTCTCAGTATTTCATTTCAAACTCCTAGCAACATCCCCTGAGCCACCATTGCTCCAAGCCCTGCACACAGCAGCAACTCCTCTTGGCTTTGCACACAGCTTCACCTTCCTATTGCAACCTGCCTATGGCCAGCTATGGCATACACAGTTTTCGCAATTTTGCACACAGTGTCACGTTGGTGTGGTTTCCCCAGAGCATTCCTTTCCACTAGTCAGCTGCCTTTTTCCTTTACTTCTCCTTTAAAGTCGCTCAGCAGATCCAGATCTGTCCTTCCAGCTTGATCACATTTCTCTCTCTTTTTTTTGCCGCTACAAGAACCTGCATAGAGTTCTCTCCATCCTGTTCTGCTTTAATCTCTCTTTCTCCTCAAAGTTCTTTTTTTGTTTCTTTCTTTTCAGAACTTCCTCCTTGCTTATCCGCTCATTTTTATCAGTACCTTGTCTCAAACACGAGACAGGGTCATATAAAGGTTTTGGGCTACAAAGTAGCTTTTGATAGATACAGCACCGATGTGCACAAAACCGAGTCCAAAACAGAACTGAGGGAATATGGAAAAGATGGAGGCCCTTTAACGGGGAAGACAGAAAGTGGAGTCAAAGGGGGTCGGGCTCATGAAGGTCTTCTGCCATTGGTGCGAGCCTGGACGTGACATCACAGGGGCCAGAGCCGGCAAGGTCTCCTTCCATTGGCTCGGTCCCTGAAGTGACATCAAGAGGACCAGGTGGAATCTCCCGTGAATGGTCTGCAGGAAAGGGAGAAAAAGAGTCAGTGCACTCTGCCACGTCCCGGTATGTCTCGGAACTGCCCTTACTCAAGCCCTTTAGCTGGCTCCCATGCGCACGTGTGTGACAACCTCTAACATAACTAACAGCGTGCATTCAAATGCTGTTAAACGGCAATCACCTCATTAATGTGAGTGCATGCGAACACCCAAACTGATTAACTAGTGGGTTAGGTAAAAATCTAAAGCACTAAAAAAATGAACCCAACAAAACATCCTAGAAGATATGTCCCACCAGAGGGGCTCATCTAGAAGTGGTTCATGGTCTGGGTTTTAAAGCCCCATCTGAAGAGTACAGCTATGGCCTTGGAATGGGAAACAGAGGTGGAGTGGAGGAGTTTTATCTGAAAGGAGTACTGGGCGAGAGGTTTACAAGACAAAGAATGTAGAGAAAAGCCAAGCAAAATGACACCTTTTATTGACTAACTAAAAAGATTACAATATGCAAGCTTTCGAGGCAACTCAGGCCCCTTCTTCAGGCAAGAAGATGATCACATCTTCTCAGATTAAAAGAGATACTTCATGCACAGGTCAGAAAACAGGCTGTTTGAACTTGCAGTTGCACTGGAGGCTGACAAGTGTTAACCTGCCTGTGTTAACAGAGTTTCAGCACACAGGACAGTAGAAGGGTTGTCAGGGTCTCAAAAATCTCACAGTAAAAATATTAACTTTTAAAACTATTTGTACTGTATGGACATTATTAATAACATGTTTTTGTAAGGGTTGAGGAAAAAGTGGTATGCTAGGTCTGCATACGTAGCTTCATTCGGTAAGCAAGTCTACTGTACTGAGATCAGCTGATGGAAAACAATGGGAATAAAAAATAACCTTCAGTGGTTTGTTGTTAAAATGCGCTAGAAATCTATAACAAAAAATACTAATATTAACTTTTAAAAGTGCTTCTTATGTACAACCCCAATTCCAATGAAGTTGGGACGTTGTGTGAAACGTAAATAAAAACAGAATACAATGCTTTGCAAATCCTTTTCAACCTACATTCAATTGAATACACTACAAAGACAAGATATCTAATGTTCAAACTGATAAACTTTATTGTTGTTTTGCAAATCTTCACTCATTTTGAAGTTGATGCCTGCAACACGTTCCATAAAAGCCTGGACAGGGGCATGTTGACCACTGTGTTATATCACCTTTCCTTTTAACAACACTCAATAAGCGTTTGGGAACTGAGGACACTAATTGTTGAAGCTGTGGAGGTGGAATTCTTTTCCATTCTTGCTTGATGTACAACTTCAGTTGCTCAACAGTCCCGGGTCACCGTTGTCATATTTTACGCTTCATAATGCGGCACACTTTTTCAATGGGAGACAGGTGTGGACTGCAGGCAGGCCAGTCTAGTGCCCACACTCTTTTACTACAAAGCCACGATGTTGTAACACATGCAGAATGTGGCTTCGCATTGTCCTGCTGAAATAAGCAGGGACGTCTCTGAAAAAGATGTCACTTGGATGGCAGCATATGTTGCTCCAAAACCTGTATGTACCTTTCAACATTAATGGTGCCTTCACAGATGTGCAAGTTACCCATGCCATGGGCACTAACACCCCCCATACCATCACAGATGCTGGCTTTTGAACTTTGTGCTGATAACAATCCGGATGATCCTTTTCCTCTTTGGCCCGGAGGACACGACGTCCATGATTTCCAAAAACAATTTGAAATGTGGACTCGTCAGACCACAGCACACTTTTCCACTTTGCGTCAGTCCATCTCAGATGAGCTCGGGCCCAGAGAAGCCGGCGGCGTTTCTGGGTGTTGTTGATATATGGCTTTCGCTTTGCATGGTAGAGTTTTAACTTGCACTTGTAGATGTAGCGACGAACTGTGTTAACTGACAATGGTTTTTTGAAGTATTCCTGAGCCCACGTGGTAATATCCTTTACAGAATGATGTCGGTGTTTAATGCAGTGCCGCCTGAGGGATCAAAGGTCATGGGCATCCAGTGTTGGTTTTCGGCCTTACCGCTTACTTGCAGAGATTTCTCCAGATTCCCTGAATCTTTTGATGATATTATGGGCAGTAGATGATGAAATCCCTAGATTCCTGGCAATTGTACTTTGAGAAACGTTGTTCTTAAACTGCTGGACTATTTGCCCACGCAGTTGTTCACAAAGTGGTGAACCTCGCCCCATCCTTGCTTGTGAACGACTGAGTCTTTTAGGGATGCTCCTTTTATACCCAATCATGACAAACACCTGTTTCCAATTAACCTGTTCACCTGTGGAACGTTCAAAACAGGTGATTTTTGAACATTCCTCAACTTTCCCAGTCTTTTGCAAATTCAAAATGAGTGAAGATTTGCAAAACAACAATAAAGTTTATCAGTTTGAACATTCGATATCTTGTCTTCGTAATGTATTCAATTGAATATCTAATATAGGTTGAAAAGGATTTGCAAATCATTGTATTCTGTTTTTATTTACGTTTTACACAACGTCCCAACTTCATTGAAATTGGGGTTGTACAAATAGCTGTACATGTATATGGTTTCAACAAGAGCTGAGGGTTGGAGGGCTGCATTGTGTTTTCCGGGTGCCTACTCTAACTTCGCTGGACTTACGAACAAACTGGACTTGCAAACTCACTATTGGAATGGAACTCGTTGGTTGGTATGTAAGGATATTTACTTACAGTACAAATAATTATACTGTAAATACTAGGATCTACACTATTTTTTTGCCGTTTGTATGGTACCAGGTTTACTGGGATAAATATATATTTCAGATGTTACATTAATATACATAATGCCTTATCCTGAAATATTATATTTCTGTATGGTAAATTAGTACAAATATAGTATTACCAAAGAATATTTACTTATTCCAAAATCCAATGGGACATGCACAGTAATATTGCTTACGAAGGAAGCGCAAACAAGACACAGAAAACAGACAATTATAATATCAATCTATGTGTTTAGAATAAAGTTTGAGTGTGTAACAGAGATATGAAAAATAAAATGCATAAAATGTGACTTACCCTTCTTACGAATGTATTTGTATCCACAAAATACAACCAACACCAAAAGAAGAAGCAGAAATGAGAACATCAGGTGGTGAACTCTTGTGGACACTTGTACAGGTGTATGTCGACCTGTTAACAAAATGAAGGTCTTGTATTAATCTCTTCTTTACATGACCATTTCCAGAACTGACAGAAACAAAACTCACAAGTTTCTCAAAGAGAATGCATATTGATGCTTGCTTTTTCAAACCAGAGAGCACCAGCATACTGCGTCTGTTATCTCTACAATTTTTTATTGCCTGACAACTCAGAGTGCTCATTATGGCAACATACATTAAATCAGCATTAATTTTAAAATCTGCCTCTTTACCACTGTACACTTACTGGTTATTTTTTATCATGTAATAAAAGATAAGACTAACTAAGAATTAACCTACAGCAAATATAGTTTAATTTGGTTTATTGAACAGTGTAAGCTGGTTGAAATAGAAGTGTGTAATGTGGATCGTGACATACCTTATGCTAATGTATCCACTTTATTCACTAGAGTGAACTAGATACTCTACTATAAAATTTGCGCCTTACTGTAAAGAAAAAGAGTGTGTCAGAATATCTAAACTGAAACAGTGAAGGATTAAAGCTGTAAACTACTTCTCAACAGTTAAAAATCAATAGTTCTGTGTGTCTCACCGATGACTCCAGATTTTCTCTGCTTGATATCTGTTGCAACAACACCATAAAAAGCTGCAAGTAAGTTCTTAGATCTAAGTCAAAAAAAAAAAAGATCAAGAATAATACAAGATGACAAAGATTCATTCATCCAAGGTTTACAAGTAGACTTCAAAAGCACACCATGGAAGAAACACTGTCAAGTAATTTAAGCGTGACCAGTACAGAACATGACCAGCTATGATAGGAACCTGGGTAACAAATGTTTAAATTAAGCAATCTCTTATCCTAATAGCAGGTCAACAAAGGCGGCAGCAGACTATTTGACAGCCACTCTGGATAGGAAGTCTAGGCTATTAATATGAATGTGCGTGGTCTAATGAGAGAGAATATTTTTCCAAAGTATAATTGACATATACTCTAGGTGGGTGATTCATTCATGGAGGCATTTCAAGTACATATAAAAGTTGAGTGGTGGGGTTGGTGAAGAAGCCAATAAGGAGCGGGACACATGTTTTTATTAGCTAAAATGAGTTCATTCAAATACTTCACAAGTCCAGAAATATTTTCCAGTGTATACACTTGATGACAAAGCTACTTGATATCATCAGTACATTAGAAAAATGTACTACAATAGTAAAAGAGATTATTTGCTTCCTATAATCAAGAAAGTGCATGGACCAGTGTGGTGCAACACTCTTGTGACATTGAGAAAGCAGATATTATACAGGACACACACAGCCAGAGGGTGGGAGCAAAGGGGCAACTGGCTCAATAAGCTCACCAATCCTATTCAACTAATTTTTTAAAATGAAAAGTGCTTAGTTACAGAAGCTTAAGAAAAATATCATAATAAACAACCGCTCAAACACATATAAGTGCTTCTGGCTTGATAATAAAAGAGCTGCTGCTGTCAATAACAGGCTGGCAGTTAAATGAAGTCAGACATGCCCAGTTGTACCACTGGCATATATGTGAAGACATATTTAAATACAGCAGGTCTAGCTTGTTGTGTCCAAAAATGGAACATGCTGATTGAAGTGTATTCGTTCCAACGGTCCCTAGTTGAAGTTACCAGTATTCTAGAGTCAGAATGATTTGTCATTAAAGTGTGAATAACAGAGTGAATCTTTTTCTGTTTCTTAGCTAGTAAACATTAATCAGGATGATGTAACTTATATCTCTAGGTGGTAACCTGGATGGATTCACTCAGCATTCTAAAATCTGGATCATGAATTTTTGTTTTATTATAATTTTCTCATTTTTTTACCATTACTCATTCATAAATTTTAATTGGGGATAAATAAAGTCTATTTATCTATCTAATAATTCCCAGTCCCCTTTCTGCATTTTCCACTCTGAATGATCTTAGCAGATAAAACCCGTCTTCTCAAATAGGAAGCTTAAGCTGGTTGCTCTGCAGTAACGAAAATACGACAGTACTTGAACTCATCATGACTCACCTTGAGATATGACAGTTCATTCAAGTTATTTGAAAGCAAATGAACATTCCTCTTTATACTGAGGCAGTTTTATCCTTGCGCTGGATCTGTTCACCTTTGGATGTGCAGCTTCTCCGATGAGATGTAACAGAGCTCCTTAGGTGGCAGTGATAGCAGTACTACCACCGGAGTATGAGAAAATTGAAAATATCCCATTTTACAATCCTCAGAGTCTGTTACATTCTCATGTGAGGTACCCTTCAGATCCTCTATACTCACCTTGTGAGGTCTGTAGCTTGTTGAGAAAGCAACATATCTTCATTTTAAAAATCTACTTGAAAATTACTAGAAAAAAAGCCAGTGGCCAAATCTTAACATTAATAATTAAGGATAAAAAAATATCAAAAAATAAAAGAAAGGAGAGCTTCTGTAAAAGGCTAGAAGCCAATGCAAAACGGAATCCCACAGTATTTCACGTATCTGTGTAAACAACATTTCATCACAAAAAAGAAACGTGTAAAGACTAATAAAAACAGAAAACAATGTCATAAGAAGTGCAAAATGAATAAAACATTCTCAGTAACACATTGATATATTCTGAATTTGGGGTCAAATCACAAGATGGACACAACATGGATGTACACCCATAATAAACAGATTTTTTTTTTTATTCTGTAACCTCCCACAGCAATATAATGCTGTTAAAAATAATAAATTAAATGATAAACTTTCATATTGCACTGCATGTAAACAGAGGTTGGAAGAATGTGAGCTGTGCCTTCTCAGGACCATCACATTCCTTATGTGTACGACCATGAGTTAAATCAAGTCAATTGTATTACTTGCAAGATATTATGAAATTCAGAATAAGAGTTTATTGTCCTTACGTGTTTCTTTGTTTTTGTTCTAATTTACAAAGAGTGAATATGGCTAAATGAGAACTAAAGCGTCTTATAATAATATCACAAAATGAGATTGATAACATCTTTGGAACAGGGAAATTGTACAAGGCTGAAGACATCAGAGAAGTATGACAAGGTATGTGAAGTGACAGCTGCATGAAATGCAATTATATATTGCAGTTGTGATGATTTTACCTTTAATTTAACAAAACTACTGCTATAAACATCTCCTTACATCTACACTTAATTAGGTACACCTTGTCAGTACCCGGTTGGACCCCCTTTTGCCTTCAGAACTGCTGTAATTCATCATGGCATACATTCAACAAGGTTCTGGAAACATTCCTCAGGGATTGTGGTCAATGCTAACATGATAGCATCACAAAGTTGCTGCAGATTTGTTGGTTGAACATCCATGATGCCAATCTCCCATTTCACCACATTCCAAAGGGGCTGTGTTGGGTTGAGATCTGCTGGGGGCCATTTGAGTACAGTGAACTCATTGTCATGTTCAAGAAATCAGTTTGAAATGATTTAAGCTTTGTGACATGGGTTGTTATCCTGTTGAAAGTAGCCATCAGAAGATGGGGGCAGTGCAGTCATAAAGGGATGGACATGGTCAGCAACAATACTCAGGTAGACTGTGGCACTTGTGGGTACAAAGGGGCTCAAAGTGTGCCAAGAAAATATCCCCACACCATTACTACACCAGCACCAGCCTGAACCATTGGCAGGATAGATCCATGCTATCATTTTGGTGACACCAAATTCTGAGCCTACCATCCGAGTGTCACAATAGAAATTGAGACTCATCAGGCCTGGCAATGTTTATCCAATCTTCTATTGTCCAATTTTGGTGAACTATGTGAATTGTAGCCTCAGTGGTCTGTTCTTAGTTGGCAAGAGCGGCACCTGGTGATGGTCTCCTGCTGCTGTAGCCCACCTGCTTCAATGTTCGACATGTGTGTTCAGGGATGCTCTTCTGCATACCTCAGAGGTAACGAGTGCTTTTTTGAGTTACTGTTGCCTTTCTGTCACCTCGGACCAGTCTGGCCATTCTACTCTGACCTCTGGCATCAACAAGGCATCTTTCTCAGAGAACTGTTACTAACTGGATATTGTTCCTTTTATGGACCATTCTCGTCAACCCTAGATGGTTGTGTGTGTATAGATCCCAGTAGATCAGCAGTTTCTGAAATCTTCAGACCAGTCCATCTGTCACCAACCACCATGCCACGTTCAAAGTCACTTCACTCACCTTTCTTTTCCATTCTGATGCTTGAAGTTGAACTTCAGCAGGCCGTCTTGAAAATGTCTACAGGCCGAAATACAATGAGTTGCTGCCAAGTGATTGGCCGATTAGATATTTGCATTAATAAGATGTTGAAGAGGTGTACCTAATAAAGTGGCCCATGAAACAGTAAGATCCTGTACATTTCAGAAAACAAAATCCTTAAAAATAATAATAATCTAAACAGGATAGCATTTAATCTATGGGTCAGCTTAAGGAAGCTAAGCTATAAAGATGCAATGAGTTTGGGGAGTATCATAAAATTGATGGTTTCTTACCATTAATAGTGAATAAAGCAGGCACAGTTTTCAGCTTAAGTCCTTCCACTTCAGCCTCACATGTGATATTTTCTTTAAAGAGTGGTAGGCTGGCTTCACTTACACACTCCTTCACGTTTTGACATTCTGTTGTGCTAAAAAGTATTCCATTGTTTTTCCAGCTGATTGTAGAATTACTGAAACGACAGCCATGCAGCTTGCACAAAATGTTCTGTTTCTCATTTATGGACCGAAACCGAGGTAAAATAGTCAGATTTGGCTCTGTGAAAAAAACAAAATGGAAAGGTGGATTAGACTCAGTAAAATGCAGCTCTACGGGACCTCGTTCTGACAGACTACACTCTTAAGTTAGCATCACTCAAGATCACCTTTCCTGTGCATTAACACTCTTCTGTGGTTAAATATACAGTACATAGCAATTACTGTATTAGGCAGCTTTCTGCAAAATCTTTTAAGATTTTTAACTGTGTAACTTCCTCAAATATAATGAGCTTCTTTCACAAACAGAATACATCAAATAGTACTCTGAATGACCAAGTTTAAAAATAATGCAATTGATTAAAAGATCTGGGAAGAAATCCATCCATTCATACTTCCATTATCTGCAACTGCCATGTTTCAAGTCTTCCCAAAAATGCAAGGGTTTTAGCCCTGCCACATATTAAAGTAGGAAATGTCTATTGGAACCTTCCATTGCAAGAAGATCCAGAGGGCTGACTAAGTACATCTTGGAAGAGTGACATCTCTCAAATATCGTGAGAGCATCTGAAACTCTTCCAGAGGGAGCAGTTGAAAGAAGCCGAGCAAAATGACCCCTTTTATTGGCTAACTAAAAAGATTACAATATGCAAGCTTTCGAGGCAACTCCTGAAGAAGGGGCCTTGAGAGCTTGCATTTAGTAATCTTTTTAGTTAGCCAATAAAAGGGGTCATTTTGCTTGGCTTTTCTCTACATTCATAATGGCTAACACGGTACCACACCCTAGTCATGAGGGAGCAGTTAAAAGTTGGTGAAGATAGGTATGTGTACTATCTCACATATGGGCGAAGTGGTGGCTCTGAGGATAGGGATCTGTGCCGGCAATCAGAAGGCACAGAAACCCCATAAACGTTAGAAGTGACTCTACTCCGTTGGGCCCTGGACTAAGGACCTTAACCTGCAATTGCTCCATCCTGGGTACGACATGAATCTTCATCCAGCCGTGCAAACAGTTCCTCCAACTTACAGGGAAAGTGTTGGGGTTGGTGACAGGACTGGCACTCCAGCCACTGTGAAAAATCTCACACTGTTCAGTGTGGTGTTGAGGTGTCACCTGTGGCATGGCTGCACTTGGGACCCAATCTAGGTTGTGTGTACAGCAACATGCGGTATCAGCCCATGCTCCCAACCTCTCACTCTAATTATGTGTCATTGCACTTTATAGATTTTTTCACACAGTGCCTTACTAGTTGTCCAGTTACACCAATCTTTTTAAAACACACATAACCTAGTTAATGGATCTTAGTCTTTCTTAACAAGCCTGCTAGACAGCTTGCATCCTGTGAGAGATCACTTTATTTGAAACACAACCCACAGAAACTAAATAAAGGGCTCAGCACCTCCAGTTATGAAAGAATGCTTTAAAGTATCTGGTTTTGTAAATTATGGTGCACCAGTTTAAAAAAATACTAGTTTTGATGCAAAAGCAGGCTTTGGAGTTATTCTGGCATGTTAGAAAAAGGCAGAAACTTAAAATATGAAAACAGAGGAATAAAGAAGAACTCTTAGTGCAGTGGTTCTCAACCTGTGGGGCGGGCCCCCCTAGGGGGGCGCAAAGATGTGAAAAAAAAGAAAACAAGAATCAAAAATATGAAAAAAAACCATCTGTTGAAACCAAAACAAATGAACTTAAACTACATTCTGATACTAGAACAATAAATACAGAGTTAGATAAATGTCGATAAAAGTTAAGTAGGTATATTAAAATATGCATCTACATTTCAAAAAAATGTTAGGGGGCGCAATTAAAACTGTTATGAAAACTCGGGTCGCAAATACTTAAAGGTTGAGAAACGCTGTCTTAGTGTGAAACAAGCTCGGGTCAAAACCAACAAAAAAGGGGGAAAAAAGCAATATGCTAATCAAAAGATGTTTTAAGAAACATTAGCAAAGTACAGAGCCTAACAGATTATCAGAACCCACAAACTAAACAGTGAAATTAGTATTTCTAGAATCCAGGTTTTTGGATACAATAGATAGTGAGTGCCCTGCTGTCAAGACGTCACTTCTGATTTTCTGATTGTGATGTGTTAGTAATGTGGGTCTGTGCTAAGAAATAAAAACAATCACATCCATATGTCAAAATGGGAAAACACAAACATTGTGATAAACAAATAAAATTACAACAAACAAATAATTAGAAGGTAAATAATATTTAAAATCACAAAAAATGTGTTATAAATGGTTTACTGTTTTTGGAAAGATTTACTTCCCATTATAGTGTTTTATTTTTTTTTTTTGTCGCTAAATCCAATTTTTACATTTAGAATGTACTTTTTAATGTATCTGAAAATATTTCACATCTTCTTCTGGCACCATCTTCTTTTTTCCTCTACTTCATATAAGTGTTCAGATACTTAATTCAGTGTTTTCTAGAATTCCTTTTAGCAGTCATTACAGCTTTCAGTTTCCACAAAGTTTATACTCCTGGATTTGGGCCGTCTGTCACATTCTTCCATTCAGATCCTCTCAGGCTCTAGTAGATTGGATAGAAAGCATCTGTAAACTGCCATCTCCACAGATGTTATATGAGGTTTTAGTCTGAGCTTTGAGTCTTGGTTCCAAACTTCTTTCATTTTACAATTATTGAGGCCACTTGCTGAATTTTGTTTAATTTAAATTAAATTATTGATCACAAAAAAATCAATAATAAATAATAGTAATAAGTAATAAATTGATCACCTGATCAATGCATTACTATTATTCGATCATGGAGGTCTACAGAGCGTTCCTTGGAGGTCATGGCTTGGTTTTTGTCCTGACATGCAATATGAATTGAGGACCTTCTATACAGAGGTGCATGTGTGCCTTTCTTAATGAAGTCCAGTCAATTCAATGTGCCACAGGCAGACTCCAAATAAGTTCTAGACTACATCTCAAGAAGAATTAAAGCAAACACAAGGCACCCAAGCACAATTTACAGTACTACGGCAAAGAGTCTGAATACTTCAGTTTTGGATTATTAATATTTGCAAACCTTTCTGAAAACACATTTTCACTTTATCATTATGGGTTATTGAGTGTAGATTGATGGGCAAAAATGTCAAATTTATACATTTAAAATGAAAGCTACAACATGATAAAGTGTGCACAAAGTGAAGGGTCTGGATTCTTTCTGAATCCACTGCAAGTTGTTGTATACAATGCAAGATGAGAAACTGAAGGTATACCTTAAGGGATGAAGCTTGTTATTGGTACAACAGTTTCTTTCATTTCAACAGAGATATATTGGGCAGTGCAAACCATTTGCTTCTGCATCCAATGAACATTGATTTGAGAACATACAAAGAAAGAAGCTCTATGTCTGGGATGTACAAGTGAGAATGAATATAGAAACTGCTGTTCTCCCATTATATGTAATCATCTGCCACAATATGATAGAGATAGGTTTTAAAAAATAAACTTAAAATAAAGTTTATCCACCCAAACCCACTAGGACTGATGTAGGATAAATATGTTACATTTTTTATAAGAAGCTTGGTGTGATAAATGAAGGCAAAGCAGAAAGGGAAAGTCCTAGGATGCCTTGAAAAATATGGACGAATACCTCAATGTAGGAAATCTTTAAAATCTTGAAAAAATAAAGACTACAGGCAAGGTACAGGCTCCATTCTATCTCATTCAATTGAAATCATTGATGGGCCTGATTAATTACTATGGCTGATTCAAACCTATTCTGGCAACCATTCTGAATTATTGGATACATTGTTATATAAGGGAACATATTTGTCTTGGTTAGAAAAGTGTAAATCTGAATTTAAAAGGACATAAAGCAGCTTACGTTACAGAATGCTCTGCTTCATTATGATCCTCAACTCAGTGTTTGCCTGGTATGTGACACATCACTGTACACCATCAGCACAGGCAATACTAATTTGATACATATTATTTTGAAATTGCTCTTTATATTTGACATACATAGACTGCTGTGTGACGGTTAACTTAGTAGATTGTATTCAGATGGCAACCAATAAAGAAGAGGAAATTTTTTGCATCTTACATTGTCAGCTCCATTCCTATCTCTCAGTGCCACTAGGATCTCGTCTTTGAAACATGACAGACAACATCACAAACAACTGAGTCTGAGCAGCATCTCGATGGTCATATATGTATGTTTTTATCAGAGCTTATATTCCTTATTTATTCCTGAATTTGCTGAACTGAAGGATCTTAAATAACAAAGCATTGAGATCAATTAAAAAAAAATGATGGGGATGTTGCCATGAAAGCCAAGTACAACAGTAAACACAGCATGATAGCACTTGCCGCATTATTAATTCAACCCTTTGGGACCTGAAGTTTTGCCAGGAAAGCCTTTGCGGTACATTCATAATTTACTTTTATATGCATTTGAGATATTAACAAGCTTTATTTACTTGAAAAAGCAGAGAAACTACCTTCATGGCATTTCTTGACCCTGCCTGCACTCTCTTTTTCACTTCTCTTCCACAATCCCCATTACTCTGTACTGTTGATCCCAAGTATTTAAACTTATCCACCTTCTCCTTGCATCCTCACCATTCCACTGACCTTCCTCTCATTCACACACATGTATTCTGTCTTGTTCCTACTGACCTTCATTCCTCACCTCTCTAGAGCAAATCTCCACTTCTCTAGGTTCTCCTCAACTGGCTAGCTATTATCACTACAGACCACAATGTCATCAGCAAACATCACAGTCCATAGGGACTCCTGTCTAATCTCATCTGTCAACCTGTCCATTGCCACTGCAAATAAGAAAGGGCTCAGAGCCGATCCCTGATGTAACCCCACTTCCAGCTTGAATGTATCTGTCACTCCTACCGCAGACCTCGCCACGGTCACACGTCCCTCATACATATCCTGTACAACTCTTACATACTTCTCTGCCACGCCAGACTTCCTCATACAATACCACAGCTCCTCTCAACCACCCTGTCATATGCTTTCTCCAGGTCCACAAAGATGTAATGCAACTCCTTCTGGCCTTCTCTAAACTTCTCCATCAACATCCTCAGAGCAAACATTGCATCTGTGGTGCTCTTTCTTGGCATGAAACCATCCTGCTGCTCACTAATCATCACCTCACTTCTTAACTGAGCTTCCACTACTCTTTCCCATAACTTCATGCTGTGGCTCATCAATTTTATCCCCCTGTAGTTACTGCAGTCCTGCACATCCCCCTTATTCTTAAATATCGGCACCAGTACACTTCTTCTCCACTCCACAGGCATCCTCTCACTTTCCAAGATTCCATTAAACAATCTGGTTAAAAACTCCACTGCCATCTCTCCTAAACACCTCCATGCTTCCTTAGGTATGCCATCTGGACCAATGGCCTTTCCATCTTTCATCCTCTTCATAGCTGTCCTTACTTTCTCCTTGTTAATCCGTTGCACTTCCTGATTCACTATCTCCACATCATCCAACCTCTTCTCTCTCTTGTTCTCTTCATTCATCAGCCTCTCAAAGTACTCTTTCCATCTGTTCAACACACTCTCCTCGTTTTTGAGTACGTTTCTATCTTTATCCTTTATCACCCTAACCTGCTCCTCATCTTTCCCAGCTTGGCCCTTCTCTGTAGCCCACAGGTCCTTTTCTCCCTCCTTAGTGTCCAACCTCTCATACAACTCATCATACGCCTTTTCTTTAGCCATCGCCACCTCTCTCTTCACCTTGCACGTTATCTCCTTGTACTCTTGTCTACTTTCTGCATCTCTCTGACTGTCCCACTTCTTCTTTGCCATCCTCTTCCTCTGTATACTCTCCTGTATTACCTCATTTCACCACCAGGTTTCCTTTTCTTCCTTCCTCTTTCCAGATGTCACACCAAGCACCTTTCTTGTTGTCACCCTTACTACATCTGCTGTAGTTTCTCAGCTATCTGGTAACTCTTCACTATCACTCAGTGCCTGTCTCACCTCCTCCCTAAACTCAACCTTGCAGTCTTCCTTTTTCAACTTCCACCATTTGATCCTTGGCTCTGCCCTCACTCTCTTCCTCTTCTTGATCTCCAACATCCTCCTACAGACCATCATCCTATGCTGCTTAACTACACTTTCCCCTGCCACCACTTTGCAGTCTTCTATCTCCTTCAGATCAACTCTTCTGCATAGGATGTAATCTACCTGTGTGCATCTTCCTCCACTCTTGTATGTAACCCTATGTGCCTCCCTCTTCTTAAAATACGTATTCACCACAGCCATGTCCATCCTTTTGGCAAAATCCACTCTCCTCTGACCTTCTTCATTCCTTTCCTTGACACCATACCTACCCATCACCTCCTCGTCTCCTCTGTTCCCTTCACCAACATACCCATTGAAATCCACTCGTCACCACTTTCTGTCCATTGGGTACATTGTTCATCACTTCATCCAACTCACTCCAGAAACTTCTTTCTCACCCATTGTACACCCAACTTGCAGTGCATATGCACTAACAACATTCATCATCACACCTCCAATTTCCAGCTTCATAATCATCACTCTGTCTGACACTCTTTTCACCTCCAAAACACTCTTGACATACTGTTCCTTCAGAATAACTCCTACCCCTTTTCTCTTCTCATCCACACCATGATAGAACAATTTGAATCCACCTCCGATCCACCTGGCCTTATTCCCCTTCCATTTAGTCTCTTGCACGCACAATATATCAACCTTCCTAGTCTCCATCATATCTGCTAACTCTCTCCCCTTACCCGTCATACCGCCAACATTCAAAGTTCCTACCCTCAGTTCCACTCTCTTTACTTTCCTCCTCTCCTCCTGCCTCCGGACACTTCTCCTTCTTCTTTTTCGGCCAACAGTAGCCCAATTTCCGCTAGCACCCTGTTGGCTAACAGTACTGGTGGCGGTCGTTATTAACCCAGGGCTCGACCGATCCAGTATGGAAATTTGTATTGTTGTCCGCATATTGATTTTGAAAAATTTTACACCAGATGCCCTTCCTGACGTAACCCTCCCCATTTATCCGGGCTTGGGACTGGCGAAGAAACACACTGGTTTGTGCATCCCCTGTGGCTGGGTTCTGTCTCATCTTATCAATACAACCCATAATTGTAGAATCATCTGAGAATTTCTGCAAGTGACATGACCTGCTGTTATGTTTATATTATGGTGTACAGTGTGAAGAGAACAGGGATGGCCCTGTTCCTCATGGTGATCCAGTGTTGCTCTCACAGCCCATGAGTCTCACAAGCTGCGGACTGCCTGACAGTTGATCCATTACCCAGGACACCACAGGCTCATCCACCTGCATATCTCTGAGTTTACCCCTTAACAGGGACAGCTGGATAGAATTGAAGGCACAGGAGTGATCAAAAAACAGTTTTCACAGTGCTACCAGCTTTGTCCAGGTAAGAAAAGGACTTACTGTATGAAGCAGATAGATAATTGCATCCTTCACTCCAATCTTTGTCTGGTAGTCAAAGTGCAGTGCATCCAGGTGGTCTACTACAAGAGGACTAAAAGGACTAAGAGGACTAACTAGCCCAGAACCAGGCTCTCAAAAGTCTTCATGATGTGAGACGAAAGTGCCACTGGTGTGTAATCAAATCAATGAGAGTTAATCAAGGCATGGGGGATTACTATGGGACAATGCCAAGTCTTGTTTGTTCGCAATGTGTTTTTCCTCAGCTTTATTTAGCATATATTGGTTTAATATTTCAAGACACTTCATCTTCCATGTGAAAGTTCACAATCTGAGCGTACCACTATTATGTATTACTTGACTGCATGCTGAACACTTTCAATGTACATTAATATCATTGCCCATCTGTGAAAAGGTAGGGATTTGCATGGGGACAAATATAATCTTTTTTCCAGTGGAAGGAAAGACTACAGCATTTTTCATATACCAGGTTGAAATAATCCACTGAGTTATATAGAGTGAGTGGTGCCAACCGACAGTAGGTGCATAAAATGGCCACCTTTATTTCAGTAAATTTCTCCTTTCCTTTTTTCTTATGCAGAACAATGTCTTGATTTCAATTCAAGAGTGCTGAAAGAAAACTTAAAGTCTCAGAAGAGCTGGAAAGGCTGTTGTCAGTGTACTGTTACAGTACAAGCTGGTGACAGGACTGTAAGTCCCTAAGCAACAGGAGATAAAAAACAAAAGTCAAAATCAGAGAGACAAATTAATGTGTGTCAAAGTCCATTATGTTATCAAAAAGCTGAAGCCAAGGCTCTGGCCAAAAGTTCTAAATACAAAAGGTTAAAAATAGACACTTGCCTAAGGTTCCAACTTCCACAAAGTTAACACCCATCCATCCATCCATTATCCAACCCGCTATATCCTAAATACAGGGTTACGGGGGTCTGCTGGAGCCAATCTCAGCCAACACAAGGCAGGAAACAAACCCCGGGCAGGGCGCCAGCCCACCGCAGATTAACACAAATGGCAGGAGTTTAAATATGGTCATGCTAACATTTTGTCATAACAAGGATAGAGAGAAAAAAAAATAGTAAAACTAAAATCTAAGTGACTCAAAACCTCAGAAAATTTTGAACAAGTCACCAAGAAAAAATGTACTGAACTGTAGAAAAATCATAAAGAGGTTTATGACAGTCAAACAGCAGAAAGCAAACTTTTTTGCCTGGCATCATGGTGCACATGCTAAGAGACTGCTATGCCAACCTGCAGACTGTAAAACATGGCTGACTGCATTTGTCAGCACTATTTATTTTTGTCTGATAATCAAAAGGAAAAAAAAAAGTCTTTTTGGTTCTGCAGTAACATCCGTGTCTAGTAATCAGAGTGACCAGAGAACGAATGCAGCAATACAGTATATCTGCTATGTGGAATTCTTATAAGGCTGTGGTTTTCAACTGGAATAAACTTCTAGGGTTACCGAAAGGTGACTGCACATAAAGACAAAATAGCAGCAAAATAATTAAAACACTAAAAGTCAATAAGCAGGGGCCTCATGTATAAACGGTGCGTACGCACAGAAATGTTGAGTAAGAACTTTTCCACGTTCAAATCATGATGTATAAAACCTACACTTGGCGTAAAGCCACGCACTTTTCCACGGTATCTCATGCCTTGTCGTACGCAAGTTCTCCGCTCGGTTTTGCAGACTGGCGGCATCCAGCGTCAAAGCAGTGCTACTGTTCCTGTGTGGTTACTCATTATTTTCCTGACGCGGCTTTATAAATACACTCAAACTAACCGCATATTGTTTATTAGTGTAACGCATCTGATTGTAATTAACTTGTAACAATATAATGGTCCAGGGAATAGCCATAGTATTCCAAATACCATAACTGCTTTAGCGTTGTTACTCTCACTTCTCCTTCTTCTTCTTCTTTCAGCTCCTCCCGTTAGGAGTTGCCACAGCGGATCATCTTTTTCCATATTTCTCCCACTGCACGACTCGGAGTATTTATATCACTGTATCTGAGTGTGAATCACAGCAGCAGCTGATCGGAAAGAGAATTATCGGTATACGGCATTAAGCACACGCTGTCTCTGCCACGGCAAAACGTTTCAAAGCCTTTCCTGTACGGACCTCGCGGTTCAAAACAGTTTAATCCCAAGAACTTTAAATGCAGCTAATCAAGTGCTCCTTGTAGAACTGTTTGTACTTATAAGTACAATCACCTCAATGTAAACTTGCACTATAGTTATAATATCGCACAACCTGAGCCACTTTATAAAGCGCGTATTTACATATGATGACGATATCATTTTTAAGGTGAAATGCAGCAAAATATGTTTGTTAAATTATACACATAAAACTTTAACTTCATTTAAATAATCTATATTCTTCACTGGGACTGTCGTTAAGGATAGAATAATTAAACATGTACTACGAAGATATTTCAATGTTCTTTAAACGTTTCGAAGAATCGGCGCTAAGCTTACAGAGCTGATTGTATGGCGATCGGTTACTTGGGGAAAGAAAAGCACTGACTGCAGTGACGGCTATGCCAATATATATTGAATATAAAACAGAAAGATAAACAGTGCTGCAATAAATTATTTCATCGAAGTGAAACCCATGTTTAATAACGTGCTTTAACTCCTATCATCATGAAAATGACATCACGTATACATCTCAGTATTTTAGTTATTCAGAGAGCTGTAATATCACAAATGTAATGGACTCTGTGTCCAGTTGGAGGAAGAGAGCCGGTTTAAGAAGCAAGTAGTGATTCATACACATAGAAAATCAAATACAAAACAAAGCATTTAACGGGCTACTTTAATTACGATGTGATTTTAGAAACTGTTTAATTAAACGATTTTAAGATGAATTTTATGATGTTCTACTTTAATGACAAAATAAACTACGTGATTAAAGTGGAAATGTCGAGATTGAAGTGGACATTTCGTGCTTTTTCCCCACCGTGTGCCTTTTTTCCCTGTACCCTAATAAGCTTTCATATGACACTCAGACAGTGGGCTTACAACTCGGCTTTTCACGGCGACTTTGATATGTGACTTCTTTTTTATTTCCGGCACTGTGCGATTTTGTGAATGTGAGCTTTCATGTTTCTCCAACACGCTATGCCATTCGATCAACTTCCTTTTGTTGATTATTCGACGGTTTATTTGAACAAATAGTATGTTTTTCCTTTGCCTCCACTTGGTATTCGCTGAAATTCTTATATTTTCCCCGTGCTTTTCCCATTGTCTTTTCACAGAAGGCTGCGCTTAAGGGCGATTTATATTGATTTGCATATTCAAATAGGCGTAATTCTGGGAGGATTTGGGGCGTTACATAATGCGTGTGCACGAGCGTTAGTTTTCACGCTGATCGGGATTTATGTAGCGGAAGAACGTGGAAGTTGGAGTACGCACAGATTCCTGCATCTGGATTTTTCTGTGCGTAAGCACATTTCGGCTTTTGTGCTTACGCCATGTTATAGTGGGAGTTCTACGCACGGCGTTATACATGAGGCCCCAGGTGTGTAAAGCTTAATGTCCATGGGCTGCATCTACTGGGATCTTAAACCATGTTATATATAGTAGACAATGACTGTACGTTTTCTCAAAGATCCTCTTTCAAGTCTGTTTCATATGTAAATTGTATCCATATATAGTCAACCTGATTACATCTTCACCTTGCATTAAGTTGTCATCGTTCAGAGACAGGATGGACCTCCCACATAAGCACATCAATTTGTGATTTAGTGGTCACTCACATTTATCTAATCTGTGGTAGTGGGCTGTTCGTAATAACCCAACAAGAGAAAATGAAAAGAAGGTGACCTGAGAACAGCCACATAAGAGATTTAGTGTTTGACCAAGATGGGAAAGATTTGACAGTCTCATTAAAGAAATGATAGGTTGACTTCACATGCCACTAACAGCATTCCTCTCAATTTTTAAAGCTGCACAGGTATCAGGACTGGTCACCCTACTGCAGCTTACCTTACTGCTTCTGCTGCCCTACATGACGCTTTAGTCTTTTCTTATGACTTGATTGTTGTATGTGGAGCAAAAACTCGTTTGCATTTGCACTTGGGTTAAATATGATTGCTGTTACTGATGAAAATACTCCAGTGCTGAATCCACAGGATAACAGAGTACTTTCTGCAATTAAGTTACGAAAAGATGCCTGCTGCGACTAATTCTGCTTTTAAAAAATTACTTGTGATTTTTTTTTTTGCTTTCACAAATATTTAATCATGTTATGCTAAATTTAAAAATTAATACTTAGGGCCAGCTAGTAGCTTAGTTGTTATCAAAACACTTGCAATTTTTAATTTTGGTAAATATTGTTCATTATTTATCCATAAAAAATATCTGGTCATTGTAACTAGTATAGTGAATTGCTCATTTATTAAAACGTGCCTATGTAACAGGTGTGGAGGATGGCTGGCCGTTTATCCCGGCCAATACCCCCAAGCCGCCAGGTGGAGCCCTCCTTGCAGCATGGAGGTCCCCAGAAGACCAGCAGGGCATCATGGACAATGTGGTTTAATGCATAGCCCTGCTGGATGCCATGGGGGCCACAAGAGTGAGCTGCAGGGAGGACCGAGGACTTCTTCGTGCCCTATGACCCGGAAGTTCGTCATAGGAAGAGCGACGGGCTTCCGGGTTGAAGAGAAGAGCTTTTACCTGACCCGGAAGTGATTGAGAATCACATGGACTGGGGATTGGGAACACTTCCGGGTCAGGAGATATAAAAGGACTGTGGGAGCTCCCAGACGGCGAGCTGAGCTGGGTGGAAGGGTGGCAAAGCGTCTGGGAGCTGGAGGATTGTATTATTGTGATTATTAGTGATTTATATGAGTATTGTGGAGGAGAGGGTGTTTTGTCCACTGTGGCTGAAGAATAAAGTCGAATTGAGGACTTTTACCTGGTGTCTGGAGTCGTGGACAGGGGTTCAAGGGAGCGATAGCGCCACCTATCTACCACACAGGTGTATAAAATAAAAAGTTTAGTTGTTTGGAGCTTCACCAAATCCTGATAACATTCATGGTGTTGTATGTTTTCCTGTTATATTTCCCTACTCTGTTTGCTGTGTTATGTGACGTCATCAGTGTGAGCCTCTCCCAGTATTCGTTATGTGACTGTGAGAGGATGTAAGCACGCTGTTATTCTCTGTATGGTAAAATTAATTAAATTATTTTAAATTATTTGAGTTATTTTTTTTTGTATATGACAGCAATTATAATATGATTTTTGTTGTATACAGTTGTTGTTTTGAAATGTTTTGAATGCTTTTCTATTAATTTCTGTTATGTGCTAATGTGAGCGTTCAACAGCCTTTCCACATGGTTTTCTTTTGTTAATAGGAGGAATCACAGAGCTTGAATTGTCACATTTTATGTTTTCTGTTTAATATTTCAGGTATGTTATTTTTTTTATTTGTATATTGAGCTATGCATGGTTATGTATGTCGTTGCAATTTAGACTGAGCAGTATTCGTTGTGTTACTGTGAGAGGAGGAGGAATCACAGAGCTTGAATTGTCACTTTTTATGACTTTTCAGACCATTAATAAAAAAAGAAAACATCAAGAACTAAAGGGTGTTTTTGCAGTATTCTTTCATGGTGCTTTTGTACGGCACGTTGCATATATATCATAATGCAGCAGCTTTGTGGGTTAACAGAATCCAAAGGCCAGGACACAGCAGTACGTACGGCGCGTACGGTGGAGACCGGTTTCATTGGTGCCGTGACCCTTTTCTTTTTTTCTACAGAATGACGCCAGTTTGTTTGCCGTGGGACGCTACAACTTAAGCCTGTAATTGCAAGGTACACTGCCACGGACTGAAAAAAATATACCAAAATATAAATAACCAATCTAAAGAAGATTCTTATAAAAATCACTTTAGTTTGGGGAGGGGCTTTTTATTTAAGGCTTTAGATGTAACACCACAGAGGAGAGTGGGATTAATTGGTACACCACCTGTTGATTCCACACATTGCAATGAATTCTCCACGTCACCTTTGGACTCACACTGTTTAGGATTAGGCACACTTGTCACAAAATTAGCTGATCAACTTAGTCATTCTATTACAGCTCAGTTGCAGGTAAATATGAGTAGCTTTAGCAGCACATCTGCAGAAACAGCTGGCCTGAGTCAATTTTCTGATGCACCTTTATCAAATGTTAAATTTGTCCTGCAATCAGATGCAAAAGAACCTCCTTTGTTCAGAGGGGATGGTTCTGACAAATACTCAGTTCATGAGTGGGAAGGTCTTATGCGTATTTTTTTGAGAAAACGAAATGTCCCTTTGCAAGAGCAATCCCAGGAAATACTTGTCAGACTGATTGGCAAAGCAGGAGACATAGTTAAAATCATAATTTGCAATAATCCTTCCATAGACCACTCTCGCGACCCCTCAAATAATCTTTGATATTCTGAAGCAGCATTTTAGTGAGTTGACTTACTCCAGTATGCCTCTTGCAGACTTTTACAACACATTGCCTCATCCTGGTGAAAAACCAATGGATTTCTGACCTTAAGTGCGGCCCAAAGAAGGTATCCAGCATATAAGCTGGAATTCCTGGCTTTGAAATGGAGCATGTGTGAAAAATTCAGTCATTGGTTGAAGGGTCATAACTTTACAGTATGGACTGATAATAACCTGCTTACATATCTGTTAACTAAGCCTAAAATTGATGCATGTGTGCAGTTGGGTGTCCAAGTTGGCATCTTTTACTTTTGACCTTAAACATATCTCTGGCAAACAAAACGTTGTGGCAGATGCACTAAGTCAAGACCTCTTTACAAAGTCAATCAGCAGCCGACTTTTAAAGGAACCATATTGTCAGGTATTATGTGAAGCTGAGAAGGTAGCAGAAGGTTACAGTGCGATTGACTTGCCAGCCACAACTACTTGGTAAGATAAGTTCACATCCTCAGCTAGACACTGTGGATGCTAGGGGTCGCTATTGCCCCGTTGAACCCACCAGACAGACATCCAAGACACTTCTGGTGTAAAAACACCAGAAGAAAAATCTTTAATAATTCTTGAATAAATTGCACAAAGCACCGCACCCTCCACAATTCTTCAATAAATAATCAATAATGACAAATAACAACACAATCCTCCACTCCCAGCAGCTTAGTCACCCAACCTCCCAACTCCGGCTCTCCTTGCTGGGTTTCCCAAAGTCCTTTAAATAGTCTATAACCCGGAAGATTTCCATCTTCTCTTCCGGGTTAATGCCACATCATCATCTTTATGCAGTCCAGAAGTACTGCGGGTTTCCGTCCTTGTGACTCCAAACTACTTCCCGGTTATCGTAATAATAGGAGTCCCCAGGTCTTTTGTGAGCTCCCCCTGGTGGCACCCAACAGGGCTGAGGAAATGAACTCCATGTCCCAGGATGCTTTGAGGGAATCCTGGGAACCATTGCTGTCCAGGGGAGCTGCCACCTAGCGTCCTGGGGGATGCAGTGCCCTGAAAAGCCTGATCTTCCTCCTTCTTTTCTTTCAGAGACGTCCCGGTCATACTGAACCTCCGGGCGACCATGACAGTATTCCTCCCCCAGCTGAGCATTATAATGCGAAGCGGCCAGCCCCGCTAGGGTAATCCTTTCTTGGGAGGGACTGTCTGCACTGACCGGACCATGGTTTCTCCCTGTAAAACAAGAGCAGGAGAAAAATGGGGAGACATGGCAGTTTTGTTTTCTTTTAGTAACCTCCCCGATTTTCCCTGGACATTCTCACCAATAATGGCCCGGCCGATGGCATTCATAACACAGCCGCCTCCCAGACTGTAATGTCCTGCGGGACTGGAAGAAAGCTGGCAACATCTGCGTTGCCCTTTGGCCAGCTGAGGGTGGACTGTCTCCCCGCCCATGCGGAGAGTGTCCCCTCCACACAAGCTCTTTGTCAGGAGTTCCCGGCTTTTCCTGTGGGTTCTCCTTTTCTTTTTGGCGCTTACTCACAGTTTGGGTTTCCCTATGAGTAAGAGATAGACCCTTTACTGTCTGAACCTCTTTAGATTTGGGCGAAACTGGCTCCCATGTCTTAAGGATTGGGAAAGCCCGGAAGTCAGCACTACCCTGCTGCTCCAACGCCCCTGTTCCTTCCACCAGACACTCAGTCATCACTCCCCGATCACTTCTGGGACTTGAGATTACTTGGCAGCCGATACTAATCAATCGCGCTGCCTTTGTACTCTGCGTCCCGACTCCATATACGGTACCGGATGAACCCACCTGTACTGCCGAATCTGTCATCTGGGAAAACTCCCGTCCGAAGTGGCGTAAATATTCATTCATCCGCCTTAAAGGTGCCTTGGCCGTCGCTCCCAATTCTTCGATGATTTCCTTCATCGAGGTGATGACCTGGAAAATACTTGATATAGGTTGGATTAACCTTTCCAGCTCCCGTACATTTAAGTCCCCTGCTCGATCGGCTGGTGACAATCTCAGACTTTTAAAATCCTTGTCCTCCGACCTGGAGCCGGTAGGCGTCACCTGCGCCTGTGCAGTTGGGCCTCGCACTGCCTTTTGGGAATTGGAGTTTCAGAGATTGACTTCAAGTCGACTGTGATCCGCCTGACTCAATTTTATGGTGGATCGATCGATCATTCCCCGAAACTCCTTACCTGTTAATTGTGGCGTGCGACGCTTCGTCCGCCTTCCCCTCCCTTTTCGATCAAACCGCGTCCATCAAGGGGTCTTGACTCCAGCCTACGGACCGCAGTTGACCTTCTCCTTCCCGTGATGCATCGGGGCTGGTCATGTGTTCTAGGCTGTCCGATCTCCTGCGGAAGTCTTCCGTGCTTTCTTTCCCCTCGGATAATGTACGACCATCTTCGGGATGACTTGCCGTATTAATGATGACCTCCGGGTGCACGTCATCTACGAGGTATGAGCAGGGGACAAAATGGGTTATTTTAAAGATGTTTTCAATCCCTCCCCCGGCACATACCTCGTCTTTGTTATCGGCACCCGGAAAAATGTCTCGCTGTATGATGGCGTCGCTCCGTTGCTCCTTCTGGACGCAGGGGATATTTTGCAACAGACTTCCCTCAGCACTGTCGGTCGGCTTCGTCATTTTCTTTTTCCCCATGATGAATGGTCGAAACGGGTTTGGCAGTTTAGTGTGTCGCTGTCTGGGGGTTCGGTCCACGTCAAATTTCAAAGGTTTTCTGAGCAAATAGACGGCCAGAATCCTGCCGACTACGCCAATTGTGGACACTAGGGGTCTCTATTGCCCCGTTGAACCCACCAGACAGACGTCCCAGACACACTTGTAAAAGCACCAGAACAATCTTTAATAATTCTTGAATAAAGTGCACAAAGCACCACACCCTTCACAATTCTTCAATAAATAATCAATAATCACAAATAACAACACAATCCTCCACTCCCAGCAGCTTAGTCACTCAACCACCCAACTCCGGCTCTCCTTGCTGGGTTTCCCAAAGTCCTTTAAATAGTCTATAACCCAGAAGATTTCCATTTTCTCTTCCGGGTTAATGCCACATCATCATCTTTATGCAGTCCGGAAGTACTGCAGGCTTCCATCCTTGTGACTCCAAAGTACTTCCGGGTTATCGTAATAATAGGAGTCCCCAGGTCCTTTATGAGCTCCCCCTGGTGGCACCCAACAGGGCTGAGGAAATGAACTCCATGTCCCAGGATGCTTTGAGGGAATCCTGGGAACCATTGCTGTCCAGGGGAGCTGCCACCTAGCGTCCTGGGGGATGCAGTGCCCTGAAAAGCCTGATCTTCCTCCTTTTCTTTCAGGGACGACCCAGCTATACTGAACATCCGGGTGACCATGACAGTACTCAAATTACGTTTTTTTACGCCTGCAGTGAGATTCAGGCTTTGGGTTAGTCCTCACACACAACAGGTGCAGAGTTTAGAGCTATTAGTCTAGCTCAGCATTTCCATCAAGTTTCCACTGGCCAGGAGTTTTTTTTTCCTGCATTTACAGAGCAACAACTTCAACTTGCACAACAAAATGACCCTGTCATTTCCAAGGTGCTAACTTTTGTGATCCGAAAAAGACGACCTTAACGAAGGGAACGACATGGTGCAAATTCAAAGATTCTGAGGTTGTTGAAACAATGCGATAGGTTAGAATTTTCAAATGACATCTTGTACAGAGTGTTTAAAGACCCTGTGCTGGGTAAGAAGAAAGTTCAGTATGTTCTTCCTTATTCGTTGATGGAGAAAGCAATATCTGGCATTCATGATCTGGTAGGACATCAGGGACAGGCTCGAACACTGTATCTGGCCAGACAGCGTTGGAAAATGACATCAAAGCCTATGTGAAATGCTATCAGAGATGTGTTTTTGCCAAGTCCCCTGAGCCTGCTGCACGAGCACCATTAGAGAGTATCAAGACTTCTGCTCCTATGGAGTTGGTTTGCCTTGATTTCTGGTCAGCAGAAGATCACAAGCAAAGATCTGTGGATGTCTTTGTGGTTACAGACCATTTCACAAACTGGCTCATGCATTTCCTGTGCTAACCAAACATCAAAGCAAATTACTAAAAAACTTTGGGATAATGTATTTTGTGTTTAAGGGTTTCCTGAAAGGATACACACTGATCAGGGTGTAAATTTTGAGAGTGACCTAATAGCTGAATTGCTTTATTTGTCAAGAGTACATGACTGCATACCACCCCATGGGGAATGGAGGGACAGAACGGTTCAATCGCACATGCTTCGTACCCTCCCTCTACGATAAAAACACTTATGGCCTCAGCAGATTCAGACATTAACTTTTGCCTACAATGCTACAGTGCATGAAACAACAGGATATACTCCATTTTTCCTTATGTTTGGTTGTGTTCCGAGACTACCTGTGGATGTTATGTTCAAACAAGTTTTGCAGGACCCTGTTGTAGTTGATTATAGTACATATGCAAAGACTTTACTCTCCGACTTGCAAAATGCAATGACTATTACTCAGCAGCATTCCTTAAGTGAGTAGCATCATCAAGCACAGCAATACAACAAAAAGATCATAGGCACCCATCTCAGATCTGGTGATCGTATGCTTGTGGCTGACAAGAATGACCGAGGCAAAAGAAAATTAGCTGACAAATGGGAAAGCACAGTGTTTACTGTTGTGGATGGAGATCCTCAAAATCATGTTTATAAGATCAAGGATGAACTGGCACATGAGAGAGTGGTACATAGGAACTTGGTACTAGATGTTAGTTTTTTGCCACTGAACCTCTCAGATGCGGATCCTCAATAGATTCATACAGTCTCTACGTCTTCATGCACCTCTTTTGGAGATTGTACATGGAATTATTTCGCAAATGAAGAAGAATCTAACTTAACTCCTGTTGATGGTAACCAGGATCATTTCAGCTATGCAGGTACGGGAGAAGTTACCCAAATACCCATGTCCAGAATGTTAGTTTCTCATTCGCCTGCTATCACAGATAGTGACAGTTGTCAGACTTCCTGCTCCCCAACTCTGCCCTCTTATCTGGCAAAATGTGAGATACAATGTCAAGACAACACATGTAGAGATCTAATCAATCCGCCGACGCTCTGAGTGAAACAGCAGCCTCTCCAGTTATACAGCCTGCTTCTTCTGTAGTCCCACATTTACCCTCAGGTGTAGTGACACATTCACATGCCACTCAACCCATACATAACCTTGCTTCTACTACAGCTATTAGAACAAAAACTGGCAGGGTGGTTAAATCTGTCAACCGGCTCATTGAAACTATGGTTCAGAAACCTTTTCTTAAGAGTGATTCCAGCTCAGTTACTAGTCATTCCTCATCTCTTTTTGTTCTGTTTAAACATTACATTTCTTTTCTAATGGGTTGCATACATGAATAAGATGCAGATATCTATATTATATATTTCTGATACATTCTATATATTGGCAAAGTGTTATGTGGCATACCAGGAGTCACATTATTGTAAGGGGTTATGAAACCTGATCAACTTCATGTACCACTTAACCTTTTTTTATTTCAGGGTAACTTTCAAGTTACCAGATGACTCAGTTGTCATTCATACTTGTGCCAGATAAAAGCAAACCATGTTGTTTGGTGACTAATCAGAAAGATTATCAGGATGTTGGTGATTTGCAGGAGGGGTGAATGTAACAGGTGTATAAAATAAAAAGTTTAGTTGTTTAGAGCTTCACCAAATCCTGATAACATTCATTGTGTTGTATGTTTTCCTGTTGTGGTCCTGTTATATTTCCCTACTCTGTTTGTTGTGTTATGTGATGTCATCAGTGTGAGCCTCTCCCAGTATTCATTGTGTTACTGTTAGAGGAGGAGGAATCACAGAGCTTGAATTGTCACTTTATATGTTCTCTGTTTAATATTTCAGACCATTAATAAACAATTAGAAAACATCAAGAACTAAAGGGTGTTTGCAGTATTGTTTCGTGGCGGTTTTGTACGGCACGTTGCATATATATCACAACGCAGAAGCTTTGAGGGTTAACCGAAGCCAAAGGCCAGGATGCAGCAGTACGGCACGTGTGGTGGAGACCAGTTACACCTAGTAGTAGAAAGGTAAGTTTGTCTCTTTTAAGCGTGTTGCACATTTAGAGACTTTTGTTCACATGATATGCTAGCCCTTATATGCCTCTTTCTTTATGCTTCTTGATGCCTTTTTCATTGGACATTCTACCCTGGTGCAGACAGTGGATGACGTGACACCTGGACATACAGGTATACAGCGTACAGTTTACTATCTTATACTAACACCCACTTGCCCTTGTTCATATAATATTCCCATTCTTTTGTGGATGCCCCAAGACATTATGTCCAGACATGGGTGCTAGATAGACTGACTGACAGATTGACACGTTATTGCTTTATATATAGAAAAAATAAGAAATCAACCCATTAGAAATAACATTTCTTTAATAAATCCATAAATGGCCTATTAATTTTGTATTATGCTTTAAAAAAATCAAACAGTAAATATGATGTAAATAAATGTAAGTTCAAATATAAGACTGCAGGAAAAGTACAAGTGAGAAAATGTCATTGCCCGTGTAGGGGTCCACTGGGAGACATTAGATGAATAAAAGGTTAAGAACCACTGTATTAAAGTGTGTAAAACTACTGTCCTGGTGTGACTCTGTGCACGTCACTTCATTGGCCTGTGCTCCAATTGGAAAACCAAAAGAAATGTAGCCAATAGTACCTCAAATGTTGTAAGTCAGCTTGGAAAGAGACAGTAGCAAAATAAGTGAATATAAATGTAAAGATATTACTAACTGCAATATGTGCCAGCAAAAAGTCCGGCCTGATGGGACTAAAACAAAGACAGCACTACAGATCTGATGAGAAATTTAAGATTACACCACAGAACAGAATGCTCAGACTTTTATGAACTTTCATTACATAAAGCTACAGTATACTTTTGATACATTTGTTCACTTCTTTTTAAATGTTCCTTCAAAGTGCTTCAGTATTAATACAATTTACTAAAAAAACAATATATTTTCTAGTAATAATGATCATTCAATTACCAGAGAGAATTCAAGGATCACTATTTTAGAAACTTAATAAATGAGCAAGAGTAATACTCCTAAATATTTTAGAGAAAACAATATAAAACAGAAGGTGTGTGAGCAGAGATGACAAGAACTTCAGAGTAAATGCCTCCAAGTCTTCTGTTTGTATTTCATTCCAAGACACTGACAGAAAGTGTGGAGGACTTTCACACTCACAGCAGCTCTGTAGCACAACTTCTACAAGCCTACCTATCACAGGCAACATTACCTAGAAGGAAATGATCTCTATGTGTACTGATAGACCAATAAGGCTCATCTCCGCCATAGTTCTTTGCACTGTATAGTGAGGAGAGAACAAAAATTGCGTAGTGCAACATTTGTATAATAGAGAGAACAAAAAAACGGTTAGGTGCTGAAACCTGAAATTCTGCTTTTTGTCATTAAGAACCAGTAATGCAGGTTAACTGACATCTTTCAGTTTCATTTTGTCATTAGATTTATTTTGCATTCGAATATACCCTAATATACCCTAACCCTATGTTAGGAATGTTAAATGTTTTAATTCACATTATGTCTGGTACAGTATACAGAATTTGAATATATGTATAATGAATCTATTAAAATATAAAACATTATATTGTGTTAATATATTTATATTACTGGTAATTTGTAGAAGCCTGTAAGAAATATCTATACTGTTGCTTATACTGTTGTGATCTGAGGATTTAAGCTTTTAAGAGAGAAGATCACTGTCAAAAATTGTAATCTTTTTCATTTTAATGGGCTCAGAATGGCTTCCAGAAGCCAACTCTGCTAGTTTAGTCTTGTTTAAGACATTTATTCTCATTTGCTAGTCCACAGTATTATGTGAATTAAGTTCAGTGCATGGTGAGAAAACAAAGAATGTATTCTATAGCAGCTTGCCTTAAGTCAGATGAATGGATGAGCAAGCAGTGACTTGTCAGATTCATTTTTCAAGAAACTATAATCAAAATGAAAATACGTAACTGTTCTACTAATGGCACTTTATATACAAGGGATTGAGGGCTGACTTTATGACTTTTTTTAAGCAGTGACACTTAGAGTGAAATGTTGTAAAGGAGCAGGTAAAACAAGCTGAAATTAATTTAGCTTGGTTAATAAAGATTTAAAATGTATATGTTGTGGTTTCATTGATAAGCTGATGTATAATCACATTGTATAGGCTGTTAAAAATGGCAACCACATTTTCAGTTTCGGGAAGCAAACGCTGATGCCTGGTAAAAATTAGTGTTGAGCCCTGCCTTGGACTCCATATTGATAGAACTGGAAAAATAATAAGAAAAAATAGCAAAAAGAGAAGGCAAAGAAAAAATACAAATTGATCAATAAACAACAAAGTGCTAGAATAAAAAAAATAGACTACAACGAGCGAGAGAGAGAAATTAGTAACAAAAAAATCACAACATGGATAATAAAAAACAACTGAATAAGCAAAAGTAAAGAAAAGAATTAAAAAAGCAAGGGAAAACGATAATATCCAGACGTGAAGTAGCTTTAACAATTTCCAAAAGGGATTCATGTTTTTACTCCATTTTTTTTTCAATCTGTATACCCTCTTGTTTCTAATCTGAAAGTGTAATAAAGTTATTTACATTTTTGTGTTTCTCTTTGCACATCATTGTGTAGAGTCTGCATTAAGGGCCAGAAGGCACTGCCCCATCCAGATGTTGTAAAAATAAGTAATAATGCTTCCTTCAGTAATTTAAGTTATTATTAAAATGTTTACAACAAGTCTCAGCTTTTTTTCTTAAGAAACTTTTTTTTTCCAATTTTCTATCACATACTCAATGTAATTATTTGTCAAGAAAAATATTCTTCTTTGTGCCCTCAGTGCATTTATCTGGGTGCACTAGCTCCCTGAGAGTTTGTTTTTTAAAGACAGTATTCCATTAGGTTCACCGACAAAACCGCGACGGACAAATGAGCACCGACAAACCCGCTAACTGGTTTTTCGACAAATGCGTGCCGACAAAATTGCCACGACAAAATCGCGAGAGAGGCCAAGAGAGTGGGACGCGTACGTGCGCATTATGTACACATTATGTGCTAGGTTATAACTGCTGATGGCATGCCGCAAACAAATAACTCAGTCGAGGGTTGGCATAACGCGTTGTATACAAAGCGAAATTACCAGCAGTCAGGCAGCCAGCAAGTCTAAATACGCTCAACTATCAAGATGTCTTGCTGCAATTCTTCCTACATATGCAGGGTGTGATCTTAAGGACTATCTGCGTGCTGTGCTGATGGCGTGCCGCGTCTCATAATATTGACTTCTAAAATAAACATTATTATATATGCTTTAAACTAGTAATTCATATTTAATGAAACTTTCGCGATTTTGTCGGCGCGATTTTGACGCCGCGTTTTAATCGGCGCTATTTTGTCGGCGCTCATATGTCTATCGCACAAATGTTGGGTCACAATTACATTAATAAGCAGTAAAATATCCCTTTCCCACCCTGTAACAAAAACAGAACTGCAGCTCTATAAAAATAAAATGAAAAACTTATCCTGAATTCCTTTTTAATTTTGAATGCTTACAATCAGTTGAGATAAGTTCATTTGGGGAAAAAAATGGTGATTTATTTTAAAAGTTTTTTTTTTCTGTTAAACTGGATTATGCAGGAGCAAAGACACTTAAAGTAACGTTTATAACTGGAGGTCAGCAAAATGATTAGTGCTAAATTTAATTCACAGTAAAACATAAGAGTTTTGCTTTACAAAACTTTTATGAACCAAATTGTTTCGTAACCAGTTAAATTTGCGCTGTTAACAAACATATTTTATCTCCTCTGCAATATTTCTTTTTATGTGCAAAAGCATAAAAAATTTATTCTGGTGCTGAGCACAGTAAGGCGAACACAACTAGAGTGCACTGATCTGAAAGTACCTTCAAGGCACTTGCCACAGCTGTTGTCAATTGTCAAGGATGTGTGGTGAGTAGCTAGTCTTTGGAAGGATCCTGGCTTGGATCGATTTATGGAGTTGAGGAATGTGAGTGCCAATGACCCCAAATAAGCAGTGAGAGGTGGAAAGCAGCGTAAATGTATAGGCAGTGCATGAGACAGATGAGAGTATGTGCAGCCACATGGAAGGAAACATAGACTATCCAGTGAGTAGCAGCTGGAATAACTAAGGGAGAAATATTCATTGCATTGTATTAAAAAAATGTGAAATGAAACTGAGCTATTGTGCTTATCACTATTATCATTGCATTGTTTTCAGTATGTTCTCATTGTATTTCATTGAAAATGAGAAAAAATATATATTTTTTTCCAAATTATTTTCACCACATGTTGTCTTGGGCTAAATAAGGGAATATAAAACACTTAATGACATTATGAAAAAAAAAATCACAGTTTTTCAGTCAAAAATGTCAAGACAGCCCAGGTAGACATTTGGGCTTAGGTCTCAAAAGGTTAATAGGTTTGGGCGTTTATTTCTCTTCCTGCACTACACTAAAATTTTTAATAATAGTGATTTTTTCCCAAGGAATTTGAGTAGCACTAGAGGTTTTTGCCCCCAGCTAGCTTCGCACGTCACCCCCCGTGCCCGCGCTACACGCAAGCCTCTTTGCGGTTCTGCTACTTGCATAATGGGATGCGGATGTACAATTTAAACAGATTTTTACTTTGATGGGAATTATTATATATGCATAATAGATAGATAGATAGATAGATAGATAGATAGATAGATAGATAGATAGATAGATAGATAGATAGATAGATAGATACTTTATTAATCCCCAAGGGGAAATTCACATACTCCAGCAGCAGCATACTGATAAAAACAATATTAATTAAGAGCAATAAAAACGCAATTACATTACATTACAGTGAATAATTAAATATATTAAAAAGTAGTAAAATGTAATAATTTGAAAGTAAATTATGTTTCATGTTACATTAGAGTTATTCGTTGCGTAATGGTTTTCGTTCTATTTTGCTTTGAAAATAACACGCAAATACTTCTTAAACTTACACTTTTACTGTAAAACTTCAGTAAAACAATTTTTTAAATTAAATTTTCATCAATGTCGCATTGAATTTTGATTCGTTGTTTGGACATTCATCCTGACAATGCAATGTATAACTACCTGTGAGTGAATTTCGTATCTTTCTCTCTATTGAATAAAACAACTTTTTCGAATGTTTGGCTCTTGAGATTTGTTAATTGTCTTTGCAAAAGCTATTCTAATGGAAACTGTTAACGTTTTAAGATCTTCTTTGCTGTCTAATGGTATCCACTGAAGATGTACTACATTATCTTTCTTGCATACATCCTTCTTTCTACAGTAATTCATGCGGTGGAAGACTGGATGGTGTTAACGGTTGTAGATATTCTACTGGATATTGTAAGTTGATGTTTTCGTCTTCCGCACGATCACCATCAACTGTTTCAGGAGAGTCTATTGACATGCATTTAACCAATTTGCCGTGTAACTGATCGACATTTTTGATGTTAATTCATTTGACTTCATTGTTTCTCACTGCTAGGATTGGCTGTGTACTCATTTTTACTGTTGATAACCCTTCATGATGAAATTCTTCAATAAGATTTGGACATAATACATCTTCTTTTATTGGGAACTTAAAGTGAGGAAAAAGTAAAAATTTATAAGAGCTGAGAGAGCAGAAACTGTGTCTGTCAAAAACATTCACACGAATGAGAGGTGAGAGGAGCGTGTGTGTGGCTGCATATGGTTGAGAGGAGGGCGGGACTTGGAAAAAACCTCATGGCGAAAGTCTCATCTCACGGGACTTAAAACAATCTTCCAAAAAGTCTTGTCTCGTCGCAGAATTTTTTTTATATAATAGAGAGATATAAATTCATTCAGAAGTGTCTATATAAATAAATGGTAAATGGCCTGTATTTGATATAGCGCCTAACTAGAGTTCAAGAACCCCCCTAGGCGCTTTACAACACAACAGTCATTCACCCATTCACACACACGTGATGATAAGCTACTATGTAGCCACAGCTGCCCTGGGGCACACTGACAGAAGTGAAGCTGCCTAACACTGGCGCCACCAATCCTTCCGACCACCACCAGCAGGCAAGGTAGGTTAAGTGTCTTGCCCAAGGACACAACAGCTGCATTCTCATGCCGGGAGCCAGGATCGAACCTGCGACCCTCCGATTGCTGGACCACCCGCTCTACCGACTGAGCTACTGCTGCCCTATATAAGTGTAAGAATTTTCTCTGGGTACTTCTTCCACATCACCAAAGAAGATGCCCTTGCCAAGTTAATTGGTAATTCTAAATTGGCTCCTGTGTGAGTGTGTGTCTCTGTGTGTGTGTGTGGTTGTTCACAAATAATTCCTGTGATGGACTGATGCCCTGTCCAAGGCTTTGTGCCCAGTGCTCTGGCCGCTAGCGACCCTGAATTTGGTAAAGCATATTTAGAGATTTTATGTTATGTAAAATTATTAAATTGTCATGATGCATCACAGTTTTTAATGCTTTTTTTTGTAGGTTTAATTTCACTGTGGAAGAGCTCAAGTTGGCAGGTATTGTGGTACGGTGGTTAAGGATTTGGACTTCAGATCATGAGGTTGGGAGTTCAATTCCCACCACTCAAACTATGTGATCATAAACGAGCAAGTAACATCCTGCGCCTGGAATGAATTGTATCTTAAGTGTGGTAAGTTGCCCTTGTTACAGGTGTCAGCCAAGTATGTAATAATTAAAGCTATTTATTTAAATGCCTTCTTTATTTTCAAACATAGAACAGTTTATTTTCTCTTTACACTTCTCCAGGTGAAGAATTTTTCTCCAGAATTTTTCAACCATTGATAAAAAGTTTAAGTGTTCATCTGATCCTACCTGTAATGGAATATGTTGAACTCTTTTTTGTAAGTTACTTTAGATAAAATCACCTGCTTTTATATAACTGTAATTGTTTCACATAAGAGGGTATTTTCACAGTCAAATAGCCTACTTTCATACACTGCTGTGCCTATAAAAGAAAGAAAATTGTGGCAGGTTATTTAAATTGAGCTAATTCATTGAATTCATGTCTACAAACCTTCCCATGTTAACTTAAATAGGAAGTATTACTTACTGCAGATCTGCACTGAATTCTCCACATACTGTCGACCCAGAGATTCATGCTTCACCAGACAGGAAATGTTTCCAGCGTCATAACCAGCACCAGGCGTGTAGTTGTAAAAACTTACAGCACTAAATGTGCCATTGGAATTGCTCGTGAGGTTTACAGGTTCTTGGGAGTAGAGAGGCTGTGAGTTTCTTTTCCATTCAAAGGACAAGACATTTGGGTAGAAGCCATCTGCATGGCATTCCAGCAATGCAGACTGATTCATCACGACCAGGTTTGGCGTTAGAGACACTACAGGTGATGCTAAGAAAAAGCATATGAAAAAAAGGTTTTAGATTCAAACCAACGTACAAAGTTCCATTCAAACCAGATTTTAATGTCACTGTAAAGGTATAATTTATGTGAAAATTAATACAGTTTTTCAGTAGTTGCTTGTTTAGTATTTCAATCTTTGAAATTGTTTTACTTAATTAATCCTAATGTGTCATTAAAAACAATTATACATTTTTAATAGGTTGCTGAAAAGTCTGAAAGCTATTGACTCTATGAAAAGTTTTTGCTTTTAACGCAAAACGATTTTTGAACAGTTTGGGACATTTTCACTACCTCTGGGATTATAATTTGCTTACATTGTTAAAGCTATAAAGCTTCATGTGAGCCTTACTTATTTCAATGTCTTCATTCTGACAAATTAATGTGCAAAGAGTTATTTTGTGTGTGGATTTCTTTGGTATAATTAATTTATAAACATGCAATAAAAGGTATCTTGGGGTGTATTAGCAAAGTGTTCACACTTGGGACACATGAGACCCTTCAGTCAACTGTGCAGAACAGATGCTCCGACAACTGCCAGGACCATGAAACAAGAGGGACAATCTGTGGAGAAACCTTTAAGAAGTCTCCCAGTGTCTGTCTAATGCCAATGTCACATTACTCAACTTCTGCTCAGATGGAATTTCAACCTTGACAACAGAATGCTTTTGCTGATCCCATTGCAGAAGCCTGCCACATTACACGATTAGAAACCACCAGAGGATGTCAAACTAACAATTTCAAATTTCCAAACTACTGCACGTTCGCCCCTTTTTCTGACAGCCTAGAATATGCTGCCCCAAAGAGGTGGTTCTCATGCAAAGGGTTTAAAAAACATGACGAGTTCAGTTGCAATCTTGGCCCTTTTCTTTCTTTTCTTCATTCTGTTGTGGTACATAAAATTCAACACATCAGACTGATGATGAGGTCTAAAATCCACCAAACTACTAAAAATAAAATCCGACTTGTTTGATTTTTTTGGAGTGAGTCGTAGGCTGGTTGATTTCAGTCATTGGGTATGTTGCATCAGGCAATCGGCTTCATGGGAGTGCACCACAAACTGCCTCCAATTCACTAAGATTACGTAAATGAAAGCTACGACTGAAAATCGCTGGAAAAGTCATATAATGTGACATGGCTTTAAGTAAGTTTGCAAATCTAAAAAGTCTGTAATGACTCAAGGTGAGAAAGGAACGAAATTCTCAATAAAATATTAAAAACAAGATGAAATTTAATAGCAAAACAGAGGGTAGCTTATCAAAGAACACACTTTAACAATGAATCTGTGTTACTAATAAATATATCCATTTAAGTTGATTATGAACCATTGGGTGGGTTAGGATAATTGGATGAGGGGTTAAAGGGGGTCCTCCTGGACGCCTCCCTGGTGAGGTGTTCCAGGCACGTCCAACCGGGAGAAGGCCCTGGGAAACACCCAGGACATGCTGGAGGGACTATGTCTCCTGGCTGGCCTGGGAACGCCTTGGGATTCTCCCGGAAGAGCTAGAAGAAGTGGCCGGGGTGAGGGAAGTCTGGGCATCTCTGCTCAAGCTGCTGCCCCCGCGACCCGACCTCAGATGAGCAGAAGAGGATGGATGGATGGATGGATGGATGGATGGATGGACGGACGGGGTTAAAGAAGAGCTCATCTAGTGGTATTTTTTTCCAGTTTTCATTTTTTCTATAGAAGTTGTGTTTTCTTTTTATAAGTGAACACTGATGTTGCTGAGCGGTTTCATGATTTCTTTAACTCACTTAAAAAATTATAAAAATGTGCAACAATAATAGGGAAAAATCTGTCTACCTGTATACAGATTGGATTTACTATTACTCCTAATCCATTTATAGCATTACTTACAGTATTAATTGGTGGGACAATACTGCATAATAAAAAATGTGTTGATATCTTACTCTAAATTACTTTATTTTAATTTGGAGCAGTCATTAGGATGCTACGATTCACACAGTCCGAAGATGGTGATTTGTATATTTTATTACAGGGACCATAGGAACACAACCAGCCTTGACCCAGCACACACAGAGAAACGATTAAAGATATAATAAAGATAACAAAGTATATCTTCAACAAGTAAAGAAGAAAAAAAAAACTATTATTAAACAAACAAGTCATATGCAAAAGTCCTCCCCGATTCCCTACCAAAAATAATTACTTACACTCACGAAACTGGGAGAAATAACAGACACCACTCAAACAATTAACACTAACAATAACATCTAATACAGTTCAGTGGTGCATGTGCAGACGAAGATGGTGTGTGGTATGAAATCCCCTGTGATCAGCCCTCAGAATTAAATCTAAGGTTTTGTCCTGCCAGATTTCAGCTGAAGCATGAAAATACACCATGATTGGGAGTGCTTTTCAGACAAAGGTGTATCCAACCAAAATTAAATCACACAAGCAGTCACAGGACAGCACATATAAAGTGTAGAAATTGTAATCTGCTGTGGTTGCGGTGATAATTTAACCATTAAACTGCCAGAACTGGTTATAATCGGTTCCCAGTGCAATTTGCCAGCATGCCAGAGCTGATCAGTCAGTGCCGTACATTTGTTGAACAGCCAGCTCATGACCACTGCCGCATCTCTGTCCCTGGGATTCAGCCACTGCACTAGACTAGCCTGCAGGTGTCAGCACTTACCGCTGTGTGCTCGCGTGCAGCCAGTTCAAGCGCAGTTGGCTTGGTGATTTACTGAATTTCATCAATGGTGTCAGTTGCACCTTGTACATATTGTTGCAGTAGTTATTTGTTATAGTTTTTACAGTTCATTGGATGTGTGTAAAACGATGTGTTGCAGAAATAGTGATGTTCTTTGCATGAAAAAACGTGTTCTTGGTGAATTGTGACGTTTACTTAAAAAGTGCAGCAAAAAAGTATTTGGCATCCAGGTGTGCATTAACCCCCAAGTATGTGGCAGTTTAAGTGTTAATAGTGTATATAATGCCTCATACCAAATACAGACAGTTATTTGCTCAAGATCCATTCAGCTGCTTTTTGGCTACTTTTTGAAGAGATCACTTAATTATCCTTCTTCCAAACCACCCCTGGACTCTCTGAATCTGTTCAATGGCGTAATACTGCTACTGGAAGTTGTAAGCAATTTTAATTAGTGCTGCTACAATCTAATCTTATTTGATTACACAATTTACAACCCAACCAATATAAGACACTGGGAAAAGGATTTCTACTTAAAAAGAGAGAGAGAAAAAAGATTCAGTCTATGGCACAGGTGTCGAACTCCAGGCCTGGAGGGCTGCAGCGGCTACAGGTTTTCATTCTAACCCTTTTCTTAATCAGTGACCTGTTTTCACTGTTAATTCACATTTTAATAGCCCTGTTAGAAGGATTCAGTCCTCTGAATTGATTCGTTTCCTCATTAAAATGGAGCCAAACAGAAATGAGATGTGAAACGAGGCAACCAGTTTCTTAATGAGAAGCCAGTTCTTGCTGTTAATTAAATTTATTATTTAATTCCATGGCTTGTTGTTGCTCTTGTTCTGCCACAGCTGACATTTCCAAAACTGTTGATTTTCTGTTTGTCATAAGAACATCGTCAAAGTGTTTTGGTGAGTTAAGAGATCAACCTTACTGAGACCTTCACCTTTCTTTATATTGTGTGATGTGGCGGCTTGTTTTGTGTCTCATTATTGTTTGGCTGCTAATTAAGGAAAAAGAAACAACTAAAGGACCTGAGTCAAATTAATTAAAAGAAGTAATTAGCAGCAAAAACTGGTCACTAATTAAGAAGATGGTTAGAATGAAAACCTGCAGCCACTGCGGCCCTTCAGGACTGGAGTTTGACACCCCTGCTCTATGGAACTGTCCTTTTTTAGAATCTAACAAGATGTATTAATGTTGTCCATGTATGCATTTCCTTGAATGAATATAATGGAATATCCAATTTTATAGTTCTCTGGAAGAGTCTGTAATAGTGTTGGCCACCATACTTCCATCTGTCATTTCAATGCATAACATATTACCTATAAGGTAAGACAGGCATTAAATCTTGCATGTTTTCCACAATTCCAAGATATTTTACTCTCAGTTATGGACTATGTTAACTCCTGATCTAACTGCCTTCCAGATTCACCTGACACTCGCACTGACCCAACACTTAACTGCCCCACTGCACCATTATAGAACAACTGTCTCTTTGTTCAATATCATAATATTTATGCATTTATAACATTGATCCATGGGAACTCTTCTATAACAAACTTAGTATAAAGATAGAGAATCACTAATTTGAACATTAAACCAATACTTTCATATATGTATTGGTGAATTTAGTGAACTTAAAAGAGAAATAATTCTAACCCTTCAGCAAAAAAATCCAGAATGCACATTGATCATACCCATAACTGCAAGAAGAATATGTATGCTTGATCTGAATGGAACCTCATACACTTCACATTCATAGCTGCCTTCATCTTGAAGGGTGACATTTCTTATTAGCAGGGAGGCATTTCCTTTCTCCAGTTCTTCTCCAAACATTGAATACTTTCCTGTACTCTTGCGTTGTTGCAATTTGTAGTATTCAATCTGAGTATTATTGTGCTTCCAAGATATTATAACATATTTCAGTCCATAGTCCATTCTCGATAGAGTGAAGAAGCATGGCAACACCACATCTGAGTGAAAAGATGCTGTGATCTCTCTTTGTGAAGAAGAAACTGTGAAGACAGCCAGTGCACCTTAAAGCAGAAATAAAAGTTTTAAGTAAATCACACACACACAAAAAAAAAAAAAAAAACTAAGCATAAGTCACTTCTAGGCAATATTCAGAAATATTGACAGTAAAAAAAACAAAATTATCCAGATTGCAGAAGTTATTACTTTATGTGCTATTGGAATTTGTACATGTGCAAAATTATTATTATTATTATTATTATTATTATTATTATTATTATTATTATTATTATTATTATGTATCAGACATTGTAGTTTAGCCCTTTTATTTAAACTGGACCCTGGAGGTACATTTAAACCACATAAGGGAGAGTCCTAAATGGAAATATTCAGAAATGTCATGTATGACATGTCAGGGAGTTTTGTTCTTAGGAACTTCTGGCAATTACGATAGCCTAGAGGTGACAGAACTAGCTGGAAGTACTTAAACAACCTAATTTTCACAGATTACAAAAGTCGGTCTTACTTGAAAATAGATTTTAGGTACTATTCTTTTTTATCTGTTTCACTTTCTTCTACATCACCTTACTTAAAACTAGTTGGAAAAATGCACATATTGCATAAAATTCAGCTATGCTTTGAAGGCTGGAAGTAGGCATGTCAAGATACTAGGCTTTTTATGTTCATTACCAATACCGGTGAAATTTTTACAATGCTCGACACACACATCAAAAACAGAAATAAACTTCAAGTGTTTTTTTATGGAAAGTGAATATTATTACACCCTTTTCTGTAATACAATGTAAAATTTATTTGAAGTAGTGTATATCCATCAAGTAATAAACAAATATTAGTGTTAATGAGTATCAAAATACAATGCAGGGCTTGAACTTCAGTGTGTAATGGGCATGGTCATTCCCAAAGTGTAACTACAAATGGGGGAGATTTTATAATCTTGGAGATATTTCAGTATAGGCTTCATAAAGCATGTCATCATCATAGAGCACATGATTTATCTTACAATATGTACATTACAAATTTATTCTTTTGACATTTTTTCTCCATTAACTCAAAAATACTGCTTAAAATCAACACTAAAAATAATAATTCAAATGTTACTATATCTGTACTGTTGGATTAGAGAATTTCAAGATAATTTTGGGTAATTCCAATAAAAAAATGTTTAAAGCTATTTTTATATACTCGTAGAAGGCACTAGGGGGAAATGTACCTTTTAGAGAAGCTCAATAGATAAATAAACAAATACTATTATGTTAAGACAAACAACAAACTCCCATTCAAACACACACCAGAATGACTAAAAAGAAAGAAAACTTTTGACTTGGCAGTCACAGCGAGTTATTATATAGAAGTATTACTGTTGGTATTAGGGAGCTCCAGTCGTGTTACTTGACACTCATCTGCTGAATGATTTGTTGGCTGAAAGTCCTCAGTGTTAGTGTGTCATGTAGAGGATGTGCAACATTGTTCATAATGGCACTCAGTTTTATCCTCCTCTACTACCTCCAGGGAGTTCAGTGTGCATCCCATAACTGAACCATTCCTTTTAATTAATTTGTTTATTCAGTGGGCCTCTTTTGAACTGATGTTACCAGCCTAGAACAGAACAGCGTATAAAACTGCACTGGCTATCACAAAGTTAATAGGAGATGTGAAGGATGTCACTTTTCACATTGAAATAGTGCAAAGAATAAAACAGGCTGATCTATCCATTTTTATGTAGTTCCTCTATGTTATGAGACCAGTCCAGTCTGTTATTAACTCTTTCAGGGCTAATGTTGACTTTTGTGAAAATTCAGGAGTAGAGGACAGTAATTGGCTGTAAACAGAACAAAACTCATCCTTATGTTTTAGTTTGGAAAGTTACATATCTTTGTTGGTTTAACCTCGATTCCCTACACAACAACAACAACAACATTTATTTATATAGCACATTTTCATACAAAAATGTAGCTCAAAGTGCTTTACAAAAATGAAGAATAGAAAAATAAAAGACACAGTAAGAAAACAAAATAAGTCAACATTAATTAACATAGAATAAGTAAGGTCCGATGGCCAGGGTGGACAGAAAAAACAAACAAAAAAAAACTCCAGACGGCTGGAGAAAAAAAAAAATCTGCAGGGATTCCAGACCATGAGACCGCCCAGTCCCCTCTGGGCATTCTACCTAACATAAATCAAACAGTCCTCTTTGTATTCAGGGTTCTCACGGAAGGACTTGATGATGATGGTCACGTAGACTTCTGGTTTTTAATCCATCCATCAATGTTGGTGCATCATGAAGCTTTGAGTAGATGAAAAAAACCGGAAAAAGAAACAGAAGAGAGAGTAGGAGTTAGTATGGATTTTTAGAGCCACTATGAATAGTTATTATGATGAATTTGAACATGCAGAGTATCCGGTTTAAGTTAAAGCAAAGTTATGAGAAGGCCATGTTAAAGTAATATGTTTTCAGCAGTGTTTTAAAGTGCTCTACTGTATCAGCCTGGTGAATTCCTATCGGCAGGCTATTCCAGATTTTAGGTGCAAAACAGCAGAAGGCCGCCTCACCACTTCTTTTAAGTTTAGCTTTTGGAATTCTAAGGAGACACTCATTTGATGATCTAAGGTTACGATTTGGGATATAAGGTGTCAGATATTCCGATATATAAGATGGCGCGAGATTATTTAAGGCTTTGTAAACCATAAGCAGAATTTTATAGTCAATCCTGAATGACACAGGTAACCAGTGTAGTGACATCAAGACTGGAGAAATGTGTTCGGATTTTCTTTTCCTAGTTAGGATTCTAGCAGCTGCATTCTGCACTCGTTGCAAGTGATTTATATCTTTTTTGGGTAGTCCTGAGAGGAGTGCGTTACAGTAATCTAGTCGACTGAAAACAAAAGCGTGAATTAATTTCTCAGCATCTTTCAATGATATAAGAGATCTAACTTTTGCTATATTTCTTAAGTGAAAAAATGCTGTCCTAATGATCTGATTAATATGCGATTTAAAAGTCAGATTACAGTCAACAGTTACCCCTAAGTTTTTTACTTCCGTCTTAACTTTTAATCCTAATGCATCAAGTTTATTTCTGATAACCTCATTGAATCCATTATTGCCAATCACTAAAATTTCAGTTTTCTCTTTATTTAGTTTGAGAAAATTACTATTCATCCATTCAGAAATACCAGTAAGACATTGTGTTAGTGAATCAAGAGAATCGGGGTCATCAGGCGCTATTGATAAGTACAGCTGTATGTCATCAGCATAGCTGTGGTAGCTCACGTTGTGCCCTGAGATAATCTGACCTAACGGAAGCATGTAGATTGAGAATAACAGCGGACCCAGGATAGAGCCTTGTGGAACACCATATCGGATATCATGTGTCTTTGAGATTTGATTACCACAAATAACAAAGAATTTTCTCCCTGCCAGGTAGGATTCAAACCAATTTAAGACCCTGCCAGAGAGGCCCACCCATTGACTAAGGCGATTTCTAAGAATGTTGTGATCAATGGTGTCAAATGCAGCACTCAGATCTAAGAGGATGAGAACAGATAAATGGCCTCTGTCTGCATTCACTCGCAAGTCATTTACTACTTTAACGAGTGCAGTTTCTGTGCTGTGATTTGTTCTGAAGCCTGACTGAAATTTATCAAGAATAGCAGGTTTATTGAGGTGGTCATTTAACTGCATAATGACTGCCTTCTCTAGAATTTTACTTAAGAAGGGCAGGTTAGAAATGGGTCTAAAATTTTCAAAGGCAGAGGGGTCAAGATTATTTTTCTTGAGCAGGGGTTTAACTACAGCAGTCTTAAGATAGTCTGGGAAGACCCCCGTATTTAATGACGTATTTACTATGTCCAGAATATTGTCAATTAGCACGCCTAATAGTGCCACAGGTGGCACTTTGTAACACGGCATCCCTGTGCAGCTCTGCTGCTCCACAGATTCTGTGTCCTGGGTACAAATCCTTCACTTAGATATTCTCTGCATGGAGTGTGCATGTTCTCCATGTATTTTTAAAGGTTTTCACTCCACGTTCCTAAAGACATATTGGCTATGTTGACTGGCAAACTGTCAGTTCCACTGTAAGCATCAGTACAAAGCTGAAGTATTGGACTAAGGTAATCTTATATATATTTCTCTTCTGGTTCGTTCTGCTTCCATTTCAAAACCGGTCCCATCCACACCCAGCTGACACGGCATTTCTTGATTACTATTCGTCGTCTTCAATGTCATGTACTATACTGGCCTGCTGAGCGTAATACATCCAACAAGTACTCGAGGTGTAAAAATGTTAAAGTAGCTTTACCACCTGTGTCTTTACAACAGTTTCTTACACAGCAAACATCAGAAGCTAAAAATTATCGTGAACACATTCGAGAATACAACTCTTCTCTAGCGTTTCCTTCCATGGGTGCATAGATAACTCAACCTCCTGGCCACGGACCATACTGTTTTAAAATACACGGGCAAATTTATCGCCAAATCTCTCCACTATAAACTAACACTTCTACCTCTCCAGGATATGGACAGTTGTATGTTTTTGACAAAGTGCAAGCTACTGCAGTACGCTTACAAAATAAAACAAACTCTGCCTACAGCGAAAATGTACTTCTCCATCTACAGTAGATTCCATGCTCAGAACCATCAACCCCTTCGCTAAATCATACAAACACATGCATGAAATTGCTCAGTCCAATCCAACAGCAGCTGTACGAATGGTTTTCAAGGAAAACCCTAGGCAGGATTTACGACAATACAACGCCCCGACATTGCAGCGATTTTCGTCGGAGAAGATGGCGAACCGCCTGTCGAAAGGGACATTTGCATCTGTCCCATATGCAACTCCTGTAAACAGATTTCCACGCTCAATATGAATTGCGATCCTATGGTTTAACCACTTTTATTCCCTTATGGAGACATTGGCTGGCACAAAGATTTGCAACATAATCCCGATAAAAGAACCGTCAAGCGAAGAAGGTTTATTCAATGCCACTTTTACACATACAGATTAGCAATGAAAAATACATTTAGTATTTGGAACTCAGAAGTGGTGAGGCGGCCTTCTGCTGTTATGCACCTAAAATCTGGAATAGCCTGCCAATAGGAATTCACCAGGCTAATACAGTAGAGCACTTTAAAACACTGCTGAAAACACATTACTTTAACATTGTCTTTTCATAACTTCACTTTAATTTAATCCTGATACTCTGTATGTTCAATTCATCACAATAACTATTCATAGTGGCTCTAAAATCCATACTGACCCCTACTCTCTCTTCTGTTTCTTTTTCCGGTTTCTTTGTGGTGACGGCCTGCGCCACCACCACCTACTAAAAGCATCATGATGCTCTAACATTGATGGACTAAAAGCCAGAAGTCTACGTGACCATCATCATCAGGTCCTTCCATGAAAACCCTAAATACAAAGAGGACTGTTTCATTTATGTTAGGTAGAATGCCTAGAGGGGTCTGGGTGGTCTCATGGTTTGGAATCCTTGCAGATTTTATTTTTTTCTCCAGCCGTCTGGAGTTTTTTTTTTTTTGTTTTTTCTGTCCACCCTGGCCATTGGACCTTACTCTATGTTAATTAATGTTGACTTATTTTATTTTCTTACTGTGTCGTGTATTTTTCTATTCTTCATTATGTAAAGCACTTTGAGCTACATTTTTGTATGAAAATGTGCTATATAAATAAATGTTGTTGCTACAGATCATGCATACTCGACCCCTTGTCTTCTTGTTACACAAAGCATGCTTACACAGTCAGCGCATCCTTAAGTAACAGACTAAGCCAATTTTCTAAGACTGCTTAATCCGCAGCAGGGTTTCAGGGAGTTGAATCCTATCCCAATACGTATCAGACGCAAGGGGTACGGAATCGGGTAGGGCCACGAAGAAGAACAAAAAAATAAACAAATAAATAAAAAATACGGACTCAGTGAAGAAAAAAAGTATATGTCAAGAATAAAGTCGACATGCCGACTTCATTCACGACATTTTCGCGTTATTCTTGGTGTTTATGTCGAAATTAAAGTCGACATGTTGACTTTATTCTCGTTTAATTTATTTTGTCATTAAAGTAGAATCAATGTTTAATTTACTGGATTTTCTCAAACCCCATCATTAGTAATGTAGCACATTAAATGCTTCTTATTAAGTGTTCCCCGATCCAGTTGTTAATCGTTACGTGCTAATTCCTCCTGCACTTCATGATATTCCTGCTCTCTGAACAATCAGAGCGCAAAGATAAAACATGATATCATTTTCATGATGAAACATGTATTAAACATGTGGGGGCACAATTCCTCAGTGCCAGTTTCTGAAGCACGTACCGATGTTTTCTTTTTTTTTCACATCTTCGCGCCCTCTTTTTTGTTACTTCGGGAGATAGATAGATAGATAGATAGATAGATAGATAGATAGATAGATAGATAGATAGATAGATAGATAGATAGATAGATAGATAGCACTTAATTACCCTCCGTGGCTTTTCATAGAAGAGTAATAAGCAAACAACTCATACAAATATACAAATAAGCAAACAAATACATATTATTATAATACAAATATTTTAACAAAGAACAAGAAGGAAATAAGGTGCCCTTCATTTCCACCTTCACACTACTGCCTGAAAGCCGCCAATTTCAACGGTAAAAACGTTCGAAAACGTAATTAAATGTATCTACGGGAGAAAATAATTAATTCATAAAAAAGTCATACCATATTGAACAGATACGAGCTTAAAAAGACTGCTGTCGGACATTCAAACTTACAAGCATATATATTTTAATGATCTTTATAACATTACTGATCACAGGCTGCGTACTTTACCACCTAATACAGTCTCAGAGTAGAACGTATACATACCTGTCAACATTGTAAGCATAATTTCACAACGTAAGGCATATTTAGTAGGTTCAAAGTGCGAGAATACACCCATTTTAGCGGGTTGTTTTCGTTTCTCAAGTTTATTTAGTGGTGACGTTAATGTCGAATAGCTTTCTCTTACAGTAACCTGAATCAATTATAAAATCCATTTCTAGCTCGTTTCTGATAACTCCAGAACGAAAAAGCGTCGACATATGTGTATAAGAAGCGCGTTCGTAAGCATTCCAGTAGTCAGATTCCTTATTTGCTATGTAAACAAAAGGTACATCCATAAGTGATCTGCAGATCAAAATATTGCAACGATCGGGCTAAGGTGTTACGAAGATATCTGCGGCCCGTATAATTCAGTCCTCCTCACTGTTGCCAAATTTTTACTGTAAATTCTATAATGTGTGCTCAAAATGTCACCACATGTTGCCAGAAGGGACGAGATGAAAATAGAAAGGAGAAGGGTCTGGCCACAGACCCCAACAGAGTAAAGCTCCAGACTGCAATACCTGAAAGTTAGACACGGAACGCCCTTGTAAAGATTGGCCTTCCACGCCCCCGGCTTCCATGCCTCCTGCCTTCCACAGTCCGCCCCACAACCGCCCACAGTCCGTAGAAAGAGAAGGAAATGAGCTGCTGTACAGTTTTTCCAATTCGAAAAAGAAAAGGAGCTGAAAACGTTTTCCGACACGGAACAATGTCACAACAGAGCCAGGTATGGACTCACAGAATAAAAAGCTCAGTACATTTGAAGAAACTTTAGATCCATTAAACAAAACTAATGAGATGTACGATTATATACTGTATAGCGAATCCACGTGTTCTCTGTTTATCGTCATTACTGACATATCCTATTTCAAGCATATCGTTTTAATTATTTTTTACCTCTTGTATTATTTCTTTTTACTATTTGCCATATTATTTCATCTATATTGACTTTTTCACTTATTTATGAGGTGTTATGTAGAGAATCTGCAATGTTAGTGTACAATATGAGAGGTATTTATGTTTATCGTTGTCATAAACGTTTGTTAAATATCTTAACTTAGTTAAGTTAGCTATTTATAAAAGCACATTAGCGCTTTCTGCCAAATAAGTATTACATATTATTTTTGTCTTGATTTCTACAGTCACATTTCTCCATAAAGGCAGAGAATCTAAAACCAACTTTAATTACATTGAATCAATCCAAGTGTCCTCTTTGTAAAAAGCAAGGAGACTACAGCATCCTGCTGCCTGCCTTTAGAGTCTTGAAGACCACATTGTCAAGTATGCAGGTAGTGTATAATACCAGCCAGCTGCTCCAATCTGCTGAACAAACTGTTCTCAAACTCCTTTCCCTGGTCATGGTGGAGTTTCTGAGGATATCCAAAACGAGGGATGAAATCCTGGAAGATCTTATCTGCAGTTGTCTTCCCTGATTTGTTCCTTGTTGGGTACGCTTCAGCAAAGCGTGTGAAGTGGTCGATAAGAACAAGGATGTACTCATAACCTTGACTTTGCTCAAGGTGGAGGTAGTCAATGTATATCAGCTCAAATGGACTGCTGGTGGAGATGTGTCCCAAGGGAGCTCTCTGTGGAAGATTGGGATATTTCTGTTTAATACAGGCACATCTTTTATTAACATAGTCCTCTATCTCCTGCTGCAGGTTGGGCCAATAGAACGTCTCTCGTGCAAGATGAACTACTTTCTCTGAGCCAACATGGCCCATGTCATTGTGCAGGGATTTGAGCACCATGGGTTTCAGTTTCTCAGGAAGGACAAGCTACCTGTGTTGTTCAGTCTGAGGATCCCATCATCCCATCATCCACCTCTAGTTTTTTCCATTCATATATAGCAGTCTCTTTGTCTCTTTCCTCATGTTTCTCTTTTCTTTTCCATTAGAAATCCAGTTTTGAAGTTTCAATTGGACAACTTCTTTGATGGCTGGATCTTCTTGTTGTGCGGCTCTGATGTTTTCAGGTGTGACACTGGAAATGCTATCAAGTGGCACAGCATCTGCATTCTCACCATCCAGCTGCAAAGCTGCCACCCAAGGTACATCATTCTCTTGAGCTGCTTTGCTCCCTTGCCATACTGCGGACACAACCTCTGATGGTACACTTTCTGTGTGTTCTTTGATTCTGTCCTGAAGTTTCACAGGGCACCTTGACAGTGTATCAGCGTCTGTGTTCATCTTCCCTGGCCGGTATTTGATATCAAAGTGAAAGTCGGCCAGTTCACCAACCCACCTGTGTCCAACAGCATTTAGGCGTGCAGTACTCAGGACATAAGTCAATGGGTTGTTATCTGTGTATACTGTAAATGTTGGAGCATAGTACAAATAGTCCCGAAACTTATCACAGATAGCCCATTTGAGTGCCAAGAACTCGAGTTTACTAGAATGAAGGTGGTAATTTTTCTCAGCAGGTGTCAAAGTTCTTGAGCCATACCCAATCACGCGTAATTTGTTGTCCTGATGTTGGTATAACACTGCTCCCAACCCATCGTTGGATGCATCTGTGTGCAGTACAAATGGAAGGTCAAAGTTTGGATAGGCTAGAATAGGGGGATTAATCAGCATGTCTACTAGCTGGGCTACTGCACCCCTGTGCTCAGCTGTCCACGTAATGGATGTCTTTGATGGCAATTGGCCTTTATCTCCCTTCCTAATTCTGCCTTTTCTTTTGCATGGCTGGTGGTGAGTGTTACCTTTTCCCATGTCAACAGGTGTTTGCAGCAGTTTAAACAGTGGCCGTGCCACCCGAGAGAAGTCTTGAATAAAGAAGCAATAATATCCAAGAAACCCCAGCAAGGACTTGACATCTCCAACTGTACGAGGCTGTTTGGCTTTCAGTGCCAACACCGCTTCCAGGTCCTGGAGGTCGATTTACACTCCCTCTCCAGACACCAGTCGGCCGAGGTAACGAACCTCTCTTTTGAACAACTCACACCTGGTGGGTCTTAGTTTAATGCCGTGTTTCCTCATGCGACTGAGGACTAGTCTGAGATGGTTTACATGATCCTCAAAGTATATTGAGTAACACAGTACGTCATCAAGATATGGAGCGCAGCACTCGTTTCTAATACCTTCCAGCACGCTCTCCATGCACCTCTGAAATGCTGCGGGTGCATTTGTCAAACCAAAAGGAATCCGTATCCATTCATATAGTCCCCACGGTGTGCTGAAGGCTGTGAGGTGTCTGGATTCCTTGCTCACAAATCCTTGATGGTACGCACTTCCTTGGTCCAGTATGGAGAACCATGTACTGCCCCCCAAACTGTCAAGAAGGTCTTGGATTCGTGGTAGGGGATGACGATCTGGGATGGTCTTTCTATTCAGCCCTCGGAAATCCATGCACAGTCGTAGAGTCTGGTCCTTTTTGCGGACACACACAACTGGTGAGGAATATGGAGACACAGACTGGCAGATCCAGCCTCTGTCCAGGAGGTTCTGTACATACTCTTTGACCTCCCTATACAGAGGCCTGGGGACAGAATTATAGCACTTTTGGACAGGGTTGTTATCCACTACATTGATCTTAAGTTGTAAGTTGGGGATACAACCTATGTCCCCCTCCCCTTTTGAAAACACATCTGACTCCTCAAAAAGCATCTGACAAACGATATTCCTGCTGCTGCTGGTCAAGAAGTTCTAAATCCACAGGAGGATGCCATCTTTCTTTTGTGTGTGTCTCTGTGCAGCTATTTATACTCTCACTAGTTGTGCTGGCTTGGTTGGCATGCATGGCGCACAGGTTGGTATTACTGTTTGACTTAACTGGTTGATGAGAAGGTGAACTCCAATTTACTGGCCTGCTGTCAATAATTGTCTCTATGCAGCCCAATAATGTTCTTGGAGGCAGAAAAATGTCATGTTTGGTAGAGTTGTGGACTGGGATTTTTACAGTTTTTGAGGTGCCTATTGGTATATCCACTAGGGCAGGGAACAGTTCTAAACCTTCTGATATGTCACCTTTTAAGGTTGGTTCAAAAAACATTGTCCCTCCCTCTGGCCAGGATCTGGTAAAACACCAAACCTCACATATTTGACCACTTGAAACAGTGAGACCCCTCTTTCCTACTCTTTCCGTCTTTGCATTACCTATGAAATATATTTTCACACTTTTCTTTCACTATTGCATTATTTGGCATACCTACAGCCACAGCGGTTTTTTGTTTAATATGACTGAGGCATTTTATTGTGATGCAAGGCTCCCAAAACTCAAAAAGAGACCTGAAATGTAGAATTGAGTCTGCACTTCCTACAGACCTGACCATGTCAGTTAAGCTTCATAAACACAAATAAACTTTGGAAATGGGCTTTACAGTAACAAAAACAGGCCAAAGATTACAAATTTTGAAAGGCCAAAATAACAAAGCAATTTCCTTAAAATGAAATAAATTTATAAACTAAGATTCAACAAAGTAAGAGCAGCAACAAAAAAAAAAAAAAATCAAAAGGAATAAAAAGATTAGCAATACGTTGGCCAGAAGATGCAAACCAAAATAGAACAGCAACCAAGTCCAAAATGCAAATATCAAACCAAAATACAAAAAAAAAAAAAAAAAAAGAGTTCTAAACCTGAAGAAGTAAAGATGAGCACTTAGAAAAAAACAAGAGTCCAAAAATAAGACAAGCAACAATAACAGAATAACTCCAAGACATCAAAAATCTTATATAGGGCTAAAGGTGGTCCAAAAACTGCCAACCCCCTTAAATTCAAAAGACAACATTTAACAGTCGTCTGGAATATGTGTGCGTCACTGTCCGTTTGTATTTTTCCCATTCCTGTTATTAGTGGAATGGCTTAATTTGTAAGGCCGGCCAATAGTACGGGGGTCGAGTACCTGGCTTGGAGGGCCAATAGACTGTGCAGGGAAAAGCCAACAGACTGTAAGGTGAACCCGGGTTCATTTCAAGACGAATTATATTTACTTTCTGGTGAAAGGTATTCGGGCCAACACAAGGAACTGATAATCTGTACTTTTTCCAGATAGGAGGTATGGTTCCCCACTGCAGACTGAGCTCGACATTCCATAAAGATAATATTTAAAGGACTACAAATACATTATTGTTTTTTCTCTTTCTCAGATTACTGTATTAGTAGCTTATGTGTTTAAGTGTTTTGTGCCGTGATTTTTGTTGGGTGGAAAGCGCTGCAGCGCTCTATAATGTATATAGGGTTTTTTTTGCACAGAGCAAGTGTGTTTATTGTCTTCCAATAAATATTTTTTACTTAACCCTGCTTTCACAGGTATGTCTCTGTACTCGGGGTGGTGTAGTAGGAAAGTAGTGTTGGTCACTCGTGCCCCGGATTATTTCTTTTCTTTTCTTTTTGCTGCCACTCTAGCAGGGCAGCGCATATTATAATTGTGCCAATTCTAAGACCGGTACAAAGAATCATCAAGAAAGCAGTCAATATAAGAAAACCATACAATATAAGACAAAACTCATTAAGAGATAATAAGATGCAAAAAGAGCAGAAACAAAAATGTGTTTAATAGCATAAATCACAACAGGAATCTCAAAAACAACATAAATGAACAAAAAAAAAAGTTGAAACTAAAGTCAGGAAGGTAAAATAGCCAAACCATAATACTCAGGGCCTCAGTGTACACCCTTCTCTACGGATTATTACTGCCTTGTGCTCAGTGCATGCTGGGATAGACTGCAGCTTCCCCCTGCGGCCCGTCTCTGGATAAGCAGGTTTGGAAGAAGGATGGATGGATGGTCAACTGAAGGATTGCCTACGAGAAGTCACGTTTAATAAGTAAAATGTAATGTTTAACACAGTGCCTTTAATATAACTTCTTAACTTAAAGTTAATTAAAACTGAGAGTAACTACAGTAAATGGACTTCAAAAGTTAAATTCAATATACAGCAGATCTAAAATATGAGAGCAGAAAGGGAGGACCTCAGGAAGAATTAAAATATTCATTGTCTGGTGTAAGGAGATGAAGTATTCTAATTATTTTTGACACAACTTGCATTATGGGTGGCCTGAAAGACAACAAATTGAGGACAGGAAACAGTGGCACCAGGCTGTGGCCAGCATCCTTTGGTAGAAAAAAGGAAATGGGCTGGCAGTGACAATGCACGTCATATTGTCAGTGGGCAGCTATAAAGGACAGTATACCACATAAATGAAAGGGGCTACAGATGGAGGCGACCCATTCCTCTGCTTCCAACAAATCACCTTCAAGAACTGACTGTTCACTTGCTGCTGGAGATATCCCTCTACTCGACAAGTGGCATTGTAACAAGATAATCAATGGTGTTCACTTCACCTGACAGTGGTTTAAATGTTGGGGCTGACTGGTGTGTGTGTCAAGTCAGTCAGAGATTCAGATACTGGGATCGCCTATTGGAATAATAATGAAAGGCTCTTTGATCTTGGTTACCACAAATGACAAAACAAGCCATTTTAATAAATGTTCTTAATGACAGAAAATCTATTTTGAGTCACAGAAAACTTAAGCCAAGTGTATTTGACACAAAACTCAAATTTATAAGATTTATATGATTAGAAGGTAGAAATCTGAACATGCCTTCACCCTTTGTCTTCATGCATAATCCTTTATATCCAACTGTGTGTCCACCAAGAATGTTTTCTAATCTTCCTCCAAGCCAAGTCAATAATTAGCCAGACATGAACTATATACACGGTGGAGTTTGCTATCAATCTGAAAGTCGGATGCTGTTTGGTTTTTGAGTCGTACCAACTGCCTCATTGTTGTTTTTTTGAATCCTTTTTTCATGTGGATGGGAATCAGTTCAAGGAGATGCTGAAAAGTTTTTGGCTTTCCCTATCTGACTAATTTTATGAATAACCTAACCAATATTATATCAAAGATTATTGTTTTAAATGTCTCTGACTAAAATGTCATCTTTGTAACCTTTTGTTTTTTTTCCTGTGCAGGATTGAAATGAAGATGTCACAAAACAACGGAGATTTCATGTGAAAAAATCTTTAATGGTGATGATGAATTTGTTCTTAATAGGGAAGTTGGCCAAACAAATTTATAATGATATGTCAAGTACATCAGATGAAAATGTGTCCTTCCTACTCTACAGTCAAAAGCTGGGTTGCTTGATTTAGGACAGGACAATTCAGCACAGATGATGAAGAATGTCCAGGGAAACGAATTGTTCACACTGATGCTATCACCATGCCTGCTGACTTCTGTGCTTCGAACATCTGTTGATGTGTCTAAGACCTCATGAATTAAGTAGCCTACAAAGTGCTAGGTTTGGTTTAGATCTTTCTTTGATTTTTGACTCTGATTTTTGGTTGCTAATTATTTTTTGATCTTGTGGTTTTGACCTTTGTCTGACCCAGACTACAAATTTGCTGCTTGTTATTATGTCCGGGTTCTTCGTCACTCACCATAAATCTAGAGACTTTGTCTCATCACAGTTTAGTAACGAGCAGAAGAAAATATTATTATTTGATTGGCTTCTTTTGGAGTAAAAGGAACTGTGCTCAGAGAATTAATACAGTTTATGACAACTATTGGAGCTTGAAACTGGCCTATGGACGGTCTGAAGACATTGCTCTGCTGTGTTTCAGAAAATGCCTCCATGTTACTGAAGACAGACAGCCATGTTGTCCTGTGGACTGTATATACATATGAACGAGAAAGTTAAATAAAGCTAAATGTTTTGGTAGAGTCTTTAAAACTGTTTAATAGTATCATCAGAGGTAGTGCATATAAATGTATAAAAGTGTATTAGGAGAAGCTTCTTTGTTATTAGCTTTACAGGAGTGCATTGTGCTGCTTGTATGTTGTGGTGAGCATCTTTGCAGTGTAGCCTTTTGTGGTAATCGTTTTATACTTTGGTCTGAGCTTATTTTCTCAGGTCACTCTGTTAAACATTTCCTGTAAACACTTCCTCTCTAGTGATAGCCATTATATTTTGTCTTTAATGCTTGTTCTTCAGAAAAAAAGGATGGGCAGTTAAGTGGTTTCTGTAGAACTAACTAACTGGTGCCCTGCTTATTAACGCCTTGTATCTGGTGCTGCCAAGATACTCCGTCACAGCTCCTCATTCGAATAAGAAGACACAAAGAACGAATAAAGAAAAACAACAGACATTTTAGGACATCTTTATTACTTCAGCTTAGCAAAGCACAACGAAACTTCTCTTTATAATTCTGGGGGAAATAAAACAAAATGTCATCATTTTGTACTGCAATTATCCAGGAGACTGCAAAAATGCAATTTTAGCAAAACTGGAATGTTGCAGGAGCACTGGTGAGCAAAAATGAAATAATAATAATAGTAATACTACTACAACTAATAATAATAATCTATCCATCCATTATCCAGCCCACTATATCCTAACTAGAGGGTCACGGAGGTCTGCTGGAGCCAATCCCAGCTAACACAGGGCACAAGGCAGCAAACAAACCCCAGGCAGGGTGCCAGCCTATCGCAGGGCACACACACACACACCAAGCACACACTAGGGACAATTTAGGATCGCCAATGCACCTAACCTGCATATCTTTGGACTGTGGGAGGAAACCAGAGCACCTGGATGAAACAACATGCAAACTCTCTTTATGAAGGATGCCCAGGAATCTTTTATGAGAGTCAGGACCTTGGTTTTACATCTCATCTGAGGGTCGGTGCCATGTTTATAGCGCAGTGTCCCCATCACTGTACTGGGGCACTGGCATCTACATTCATATCTCTGAGTAAGCCCTGCTGGCCTCATCAGCACCTCTTCTAGCAGCAACCCGAGCTTTTCCATGATGGTTTCTCATCCAAGTAATGGCTGAGCTCAAACATGCCTACCTCATCTAAAGTGCTGGTGGCATGGCTGCAGACAAAACAAACCCATAGTTTTGGCCATAATTCCACTATGTAATGGTAACACTTTGGTTATTATGATCAATTAGCAGGCTATGCCCCATGAATATGAGGATATCCAAAGTAACTTGAAATATATATACATATTTGTTTGCACCACTATGAACACAGTAAATTCAGAATGTGATGTCTCAATAGAAACTTTCCTCGACTTTGTGAGCCACTGCATTATTTCATTACCAAGAGACCTTTAATTTTTTGTAAGGTTTTGACACCTCTGCTGTATTTTTATATAGATGAGCTGTACTCATTATATAGATCCATCCATTATCCAACCTGCTATATCCGAACAGAGGGTCACGGGGGTCTGCTGGAGCCAATCCCAGCCAACACAGGGCACAAGGCAGGAAACAAACCCCAGGCAGGGTGCCAGCCCACCACAGGGCGCACACACACACACACACCAAGCACACACTAGGGACAATTTCAGATCGCCAATGTACCTAACTTGCATGTCTTTGGACTGTGGGAGGAAACCGGAGTACCAGAGGAAACCCATGCAGACACGGGGAGAACATGCAAACTCCACGCAGGGAGGACCCGGGAAGCGAACTCGGGTCTCCTAACTGCGAGGCAGCAGCGCCACCATGCCGCCCTTCATTATATAGATGAGCCCCAAAACTTTTATTGCAGCATCTGCAGGTGATTTTTGCAAAGGTTGGTGTCAAAGCGAATGCATCAACAACCAGAACGTTTTATGAAAGGAAAAAGTCTTTGCTATCCAAAAGAACATCAGAGCAAGACGACAGTTTGTCATTGAACATCTAGGCCAGGGGTCTTCAATCACGGTCCTGGAAGGCCACAGTGGCGGCAGATTTTGCTCCAATCCAATTGCTTAATAAGAAGCACGTATTGCTCAAGTAACACTTTTACTTCACTTTAGTTATCTCGCTCTTTAATATTTTGAACCCTTATTGCTTATTTTAGTCTTAAACAGATGTATTCTTGGTTTTTAATTGCTCCTAATTAGCAATAACAAAGAAATTACAAAAGAGACCAGCATTTTTCAATTTCCACCTGTGTGTATTTATCATTAACTATTGGGTTTAATTAAATACTTGGAAGGAAAGTAAAGAGAAAAAAGTAAAGGACTGAGAATTCCTCCTTCATTTTAGCCGTCAAATCATTTGGATGATATCCTTAGGATGGGGAAGAAAATCTAGGAAGTGAGAATGGCCTGACATAGCAGAGTTAAAGCACTAACAAGCCATGAAATTAAATTATTGGCAAAAATAATTTCTAATTATTGTTAAAATGGCTTTCTAATTAAGCAACTGGGTTAGAACAAAAACCTGCAGCCACTGCGGCCCTCCAGGACTGTGATTGAGGACCCCGATCTAGGCAAAGACCCATGCAGGCTTTTTGAAATAATGTGCTCTCGAAGGATGAATCAAAGTAACAGTAGACATGTTTGGTGCAAAGCAAAGAAAATATTTCAGGAGAAAAACCTCATACCAGTTTTGAAGGTGGGTGGTGGAAATGTAATGTTTGTGTGTTGATTTGCTGTCTCAGGCCCTGCGCACCTTGCAGTTATTGAGTCAACTATGAATTCTGCATCATATCAAAGAGTGCTTGAGGAGAATGTCAGTTCAGCTCTCCAAAAGTTGAAGTTGTACCATAAATGGGTACTTTCAGACAACGATGATCTGAAGCACACTAGCAATTCCATGAAGGAATGGCTAAAAAAGAAGAAATGGTGAGTTATGGACTGGCCTAGTCAAAGCCCTGATTTGAAATATTGAGAGGGGATTTTGAAATGAGCAGAATGTGTAAGAAAACCCTCCACACCTTACAATTGGAGGACTGAGTGGTCAAAAATGTCAACAAGTTGGTGTCAGAGACTGGGGGACAGTTATTCAAAATGTCTATGAGAAATAATTTCTAAAAGGAAGCAACACCAGCTTCTGAGGCCAAAGGGTGGAGTTACTTTTTTTTAACAGTCGACCATTATATCTATTGATATTTTTGTTGAATAAATAATTAAAAAGGCACATTTTCCCTATTTTTATGAAAGTTTATTATCACTATCTGTAACCATTTTTTGCTTGTTCAAATATTTTGAAAAAGTCAACAATTTCCATGAGGTGCACTTACATTTTCACACGACTACAACTTAGGCATTTTTGGCATTTCAATACATGACTGTCTTCGCAAACAACTGACCCCATTTCCTGAGCTGTGCGATCAGACCTGTTTCACACACACAGCGGCGGGTTACTCACGTCGCTGTCAGTTTTCATGAGCTATGGCTGCGGAAAAAATAAATTGTGAAACAACATTTCAACACAGAAGAGCGTCCTCTGGCAAGCACCAGTGCTCAGGTAAATATTTTGAATATTTGTAAATTACACAATGGGAATAAAGGACCAAATAAAGCCAAATAATACAAAACCAAAATTAAAAAGTGAGCAGGTTTTGTGTACCAAATACCAAAATACTAAAATGCTTTGTGTTTAATTAATTTCTTTATTATGATGAGCATGTTTTAAATTTACAGCAATTGATTTTTTTATTATGATTCTTAATTCTCTAAATTAACTAAACAGAGCTGTCTTAATTTTCTGGTAAAATTAACAGCACATCAGTGTTAGATTATTAAGCTTTTCAGATAACTTGATTGCTTCTATTAATTACACACTAAATATAAGTGTGTATAAGTATATATCGATATATTTATTTGTATTTTGTTATAATCTAGAAGTGTTTCTCACTTTAAGAATATATTTATTTCTGTAATTTTTACAATGTGAGTGTTAGCAGATTGTTTGTCTCGTTCTAAGGCTAATACTTTTATTGTCTATGTGTTTTGTTTTTTATTAGTCCGTCTCCATTACAGCCATTTTAACAGTCATTAACAGCTAATGGTGGTATCAGTGGTGTGCGGTCAAAGCTGACCATGACAGGGACAACGTGCATTGTATTGGTGAACAACTAGAAAATGAGGCAAATTTCGTACTGAATATTCTCTTGAGAAACTTGATCTGTAATCATTACAGTGATGTCTTAGACAAAGACGAATGCCATAATGGTCTACACCAGTGAATTAGTTTAAAATGCATTCCATGTAAGTTACAGTATGGCTTTGTGCATCTTACTTTGTCTTAACTCATGCAGAATAATTTTGAAATGTCCTTTTTGGTATCTAATCTGCACTAGTGCAGCTAGATAGATAGATAGATGGATAGTTGTGGTGAAAGGCAATATATAATAGATAGATAGATAGATATTAATTTTGGTATAGTTGGTGGGATGATGGATAGATAGACAGACAGATAAAAATTACTTCACTTAAAAGACAAAAGTCTTTATATGTCTTGTGGTGCACCCCCAGAGTTCCTGCCTTGTGCCCAATGTCACCTGGGTAGCTCCATCCCCTTTAATTCAGATATAGTATTGCTTTTGAATTGCTTGAAATTATTCTGGGAAAAGAGACTTAATAATTAGGGGTGCTTGCCTACAAATATGTGTGGCACTGAAGTTGAATGCATGTTGTTGTAGTTAATGCAGAAAAAGCTAGGAGAAAAAAGTGAAATTGGTGCATGGCAAACTGGTTATCTTCTGTCAGTTGTCGCAGAAGCTAACTCGTTTTCTTGACTTTAGGGATAGTGGCGAGTAGGAAGGACGTTCAGGCACTGAAATGTGTTACTCGGCCAAAAACCGCTTCACGGTGATCAAATTAATACATTGCTCGATTTTTCGAAGTGATTATTTTTCTGAAGTACAGTGAGAGCACATTATCTTAAAACAATGCAAGGCTCTGAACTTATAATGCAACGTGATTGAAACTTGCAGGGCTTCTTTATGCTTGTCCAAGGACAATGTCCTCTCACCTGGTTCTGGCCGGCACGATGTGATTTGATCCAGAGAAGTCCAGTCTTAGTTTTGAATAACTACAACCTGTACACTTATACATGCATGCATACATGTGCAATATATATATATATATATATATATATATATATATATATATATATATATATATACGTATATACTGTATATCTTTATATCATTTTTTGTGTATATATATATATATACAGTATACAGTATATATATGTATTATTCATTTATACTGTATATTTAACATGCAACTCTGAAAGAAACAATGACATTTGTCTATAAAACTTTAGGAATATAAGTGTAAAATTAAATAAATGACACAAAGGTTATATGTTTTGTTCTACTTTTAGGGTCTGATGATTTCAGACTATCATTAGTACATCAAACCTTTCTAATCAGATCAGTTTAGCTTTGTTACCTTTCATTTAAGTTTCAGTGCTGGCTCCAATCATTGTTGTAATGTATGAAGAAGTGCCTTCCACAATGGCGCAGGCCGCATCTCCAGCACAATCACACAATGAATGATAAGTAGACTCCATCAAAGATGTGGACTCTTTTACCCACTGTGGATACTACAGGTGGACAGGCATTTCATCCGAGTGTTACATACGTGACCACGCAACGTGTTTTGAATTGCGGACGCAGGATCTGGTGCTTTGGGTGGGCTGTCCATGTTGTTATGCATCTTCTGATATTAAAAAAAGTAATGATATGAATGATAGTCATAAATCTGGCCTACAGTTGTGTATTTTTCTATTTATTCATATTACTAATAAAAGAACCTTTAATAACCTAATAACGAATGAGTGCTGTATTGTATTCCATGAGATTTGAGGTTTTCCACTGAAATGTTATTTTCTGATTTATTATTATGTGTAAATGTTTACAACATCATGAGTTTGTAAGTGGATGTGTGTTACATTAAATTAAATCAGACTGATTTGGATATACTGTATATTAATAAAAAGAACATTAAGAGAGGGCTTAAATATACACAATTCTATATGTACTTTATAATTTTCCTTGATAGTTTGATATAAATCTACTGCTGTTGAGGTGGCACCACAAACCATCCTGGTACTGCCTGTGCTTTTTCTCCTTCACTGTTCTTCATAGATAGATAGATCGATACCTACATATATTCTAGTTTAATTTATAATGATAAAAAGAGTGAAGAGCTTTCTTCCAAGTCAAAACATATGCATTTTAGAATGAAAACACAAATTACAGTTGTGTTTATCTGTTCCACTCTTCTCGAGAAAGAGAAACAGAAAGAGAAAGCAAAAGAGAGACGCTCAGCAAGCAGAGTTCTTCTCGGGGTAGCGCAGAAACAAAGAGTCTGCCAGGAGGTGGCCTGAAAGGGACAATAAATGAGTCAATTCAGTTCAGATCAGTTTACTTATTTCTACAGTGACATTCACTTAATACTACTGTCATTTTTCAAGCAGCGTTTCTCCACTGCCTGTGGTCCAAAGTCGTGTTTCTTGTCTGTTTTGTTCATTTTTGTGCCATTTGTTTATATTAATGTTTCTTTTGTTTATTATGTGCGTTGTTCTTTGTTTTTCTCTGCTTTAATTATATTCCATGTCCATGTGTGGGTGGTCCCCCAAGAGGTGGGGCCATCTGCCAATCACCACCTGCAGCTCCCTATAAATCCAGAGGTCTCCCACAGTTCCTGGTGGTTCGTATGCGCCAGCGAGTGGAGTGTTTTCTGGTGCTTTGTGTTTTTTTGTAATTTCCTGGATTTTTCATCCAGTGCTCTGTTTTCATCTTTGCCTTGGGATTGGGACTGTGTTTGCGGTGGACTGCCTCACCCTCTCAAGCCATTCCTTTTTTGGTATGAGGAGCTTCTTGTGCATTTTTGTTAAAAATAGACCTTTTATATTATAAAGATTATTCACAACCGCTTTTGTTTCTAGTCAAGGTTTGATGATAACCTCCGAGGATAACTTTGGAAGCATTTATGTGGCTTATGTACTTTTTGGACTCTCAGTTCATGACCACTGTCTTAGAAGTTTGCAAGTATATTTTCCAGCTTGCATAAAGAACACACCAGTGGTGTTTTGTCCACTATTATTGTGCTGTTCCACCTGTTTTTATCAGCGGAAAATATGAATGATTGACGTCATGGACTAATAATGAGCTGGGAGAAAAACTCATATCCCAATAATCAATGCGATGATGTGGTCGATACCATGCAAAGCCTACTGACTCTCTGGATTTGAGTTCTTCTCCCAGCTCAACACTAGAAGATGACGTAAATTTTTCTTACGTGAAGGATCTTATCTGGTGATTTATTTGACAACAGTTTCATCATTTCATGCCATGAATTTTCAAAGTTACTACATGAAAGAGAACTTTTTACTATTAAAAGACAGAATATTGTGGCTGTTCCATTTTGTGAAAATTACCTGATGTACTCCTTAATTCTGATTCTATAGCAGAAACTTGGTTGTATCTGAGTGATTTGGATGAGTATAACAGCATTAAAGAATGAGAAATCATTCATTCGATCTGTAATTTTGAAAGATGCCCTTTTTGAAGAGATAGGAGACTGGAGTTTTTCATGAGAATACGTTTACACGCTTAGATATTTATACACATAGAGGGGTAACACAGGGCTAACTCTTGGGACGGTCCATGACAAGACAAATTCACCCACACAGCACTCACACACGGGCCAAAATAGAGTCACAATCCACTCACCTGCTAATCTTTGAGCTAAGAGAGAAACAGGACCACCGAGACTTGTATGTTTATTTTTATGTTTATTTTTATTCCACAGATAAGCAAAGGAGAAGAGCTTACTTTACTCTTTTGGGACTGGGGATTTTTGGCCTTCTGGTGATAATAACAGTAAGAGTTCTGGAACTAAACAGTAAGTGTCAATGGAATCATTTTACAGCTTACACAGGTAAATGAAAGCATACAAATGAGTTTGTTAAAAATGAACCTGCCTACTCCACTATGAGGTGGTGGTGGAGACAACATCAGCTCAGCATCAGAACACATATTATTCAGTGATATTAACATGTATTCTATCATATTCCTATCTCTTTATAAGTGTTGTTTATTTAAATTATTGCTGTTACATACATACTGTATAAAGTACATATACTAGCTGTCCCCCATGGCTCTCCCTGCGTAGCAGTGAAACAGGACAAACTTTAACAAAAAATAAACAAACAGGTAACACTAGCTAAGCCGAGGCCAGGTGTGCTCCAAAACACAGAGGTAGAGCAACTCGAATGGAGGCTGGAGCATGAGTGAGGAAGACCCTGCCTGGCTCCCCACTTCTGACATCACGCTTCCCCCTCCCCTCGGCCTGCAGCCTCTGTGTCAGAACAGAACAAACATTTCACTCCTGCAAGCGAACTACGATTCATAGCGCGATGAGAGAAGTCACAAAATCAACCAGAATGTTCAACCAAATTATAGCAAAAAACCAGATCTAAATCCGTTAAATCCGAAACACAGACAGACAGACATTGGATTTTATATATATATTTATAAATATAGTAGGATAAGAATTCCAGAGGGGGAGGAACATGGTTTATTGGTTTCCTGGGTGGGAAACCAGAACAGAACGATGTATGGATGGACTAACAGGACGAGAAAATAACTCTGTACCTGGCCTGTATAAAATAATGGATGGAGCAGCAGAAGATGAGAATCAAGAGTTGTTCCAACCCCCATATGCTAGGTGGCAGTGGTCCTCATATGGGAACACCATTGGAATGCTTGGGGCTTGGAGTCCAGAAGCGCAGCCTTGTCAGGGTCCCTGGCTACTGTCAAAGGGCTCTATTCGGGGAGGACCTCCCTACAGTTTCTAAGGCTTGGGATTGCTACCCGGAAAACATGGCATGACGCTGGAAACATTCCTGCGTCCGACATAATAGGGGTCAGTTCAATTCAGTTTATTCATATATTGTGTGCTGTATCACTGTGTCTGTGGGTTGGGGCTCTCTGGCACCCTCTTCTGGCCATTATACATACATGACAGATAGATAGATAGATACTTTATTAATCCCAAGGGGAAATTCACATAATCCAGTAGCAGTATACTGATACAAAAAACAATATTAAATTAAAGAGTAATAAAAATCCATGTAAAAATAGATATGAAGAAATAGAATGAATAATGTTAGCGTTTATTCCCCCGGGTGGAATTGAAAAGTCGCATAGTGTGGGGGAGGAACAATCCCCTCAGTCTGTTAGTGGAGCTACTCCTCTGCCTGGAGAAGACACTGTTCAGTGGATGCAGTGGATTCTCCATGAAATAAATATATATATATATATATATATATATATATATATATATATATATATATTAACCCTAACCCTATCCCTAACCCGATCCCAATTCTAAACTTAACATCATAGGATGAGGTAGCAACTGTAACCCTAGCGCCTAATGTTAAGTCAGTAGACAACATAAAAGATAACTTTATACATCAAATGTCTAATTTTAAACAATAAAAAAAATATATATATATATATATATATATATATATATATATATAAAAATGCTAATATGTTTTCAGTAGTTTCAGCACCGAATTTGTGCATTTACAAGATACTATGTCATTTAAAAACTTCAGTATTTCACTGCAAAAAATGCATATGCAAAAACTAGACAAAAAAACTTTAAATGAGAGTTGTTTTGCTTTTATTTAGCAAAAAAATCTGCCAATGGGGTAAGCAAAAATTTACTTGACAAGATTTCTCAAAACATGCTAAATAATTGTAAATACAAGTTTTTTGACAAGTCAATAATTCTTACAATAAGGAAAAAAAGATTTAACGTCATGATATAAGTACTTTTCACTTGCTTAGATTTCGTTTTTGCAGTGTTGAAACTATGTCAAAAAGTATCAGAATTTAAATTAAAGTAATAATTACTTAAAAATGTAAACGGGACTCTTGACATCTATATTTCATCTACTGTTGGCTATGATAACAGCAATACTGGAATCTTACAGCAAGGTCGGCACCAGAACAAACTTAATAGGAGTGATTACAATCCAAATAAAGCCCATATTATTTTCCATTATCAAGGAATATATCTGGAGTGTGCACAAGAAACAGATCAATACAAACAGAACTCAATCCTGCACATCATCACGCAGCAGGACTTCACAGTAAATGCAGGTTGTAGAGATCAGACGTATACGAGGGCACTTGGTAGTCTTTGCTTTTTCACAATACAGTATGTTGTGAGCTCATTTTATGATTTACTAAACACTTTCTTACACTGCATTTTGATTTGCCTTCTGTGGTTATATTTGTTGTTGGGTGAAGCTCAACCACAGATATTGTAACACTGAAATGATTGTTGTGGTGAGAAACTCTCACTGGGTTCACACTAATATAATGATCTATACACAGTAGTTGCTACTGAAGTTCCTGTACAGGTCATGAACAAAAAGATGCAGACTCTTGAATAAATAAAGGACATATTCGCTGGGAAACATACATTTTTAAAATATAATTAAAATTATTATAAAGATATAATTTAAATCTTGCATGTTCAGGAGTGAATATATAAAGGAGCTTGCCCTTCAGAAATGGACTGGATATTCTAGATATTTAATACAGGTAAAAACTTGTGAAGAGTGCTCTGGTTATCTTCATTCCATTTTTCAGAATTTCCTCTTTGTGATTTTTGGGGATGACAGTGTTCCAAGATTCACTAAACATATCTGACTACTTAACAATTAAAAGGGCATGACAAGGTGTAGCAGTGCTATCATTGGAAGGACTCCATTTCCCAGCAGCTGTGAAGGGTTTTGTCATTATAGGATGTCTGAAATGGGTGCAGGGGCTGCTGGGGACAAGAAGGGCCAGCGGGAGATTTAAAAAAGGGCTGGTGAAACAGCAAAAAGGAGGTCTGTGTTTCTGTGTATCCCGGTATCCCGTCCAATGTAACCTCTGTAAAGTCATTTATACCCTGGATTGTTTCTTGTAAGGATGAATGGCCTGCCTCGTGCCTGCCTGTCGTGTGAATAGTGGTGGATTAGTTGTTGTGCGTCTTCGGAGGGAGCGCTCCCACAAATCTCACCCCAAATCTCACTGGTAGGACTGTTTAAATCATTTCATAAGGAAGCTTTTCCCGGTAACGTCATCTTCAACTTTACTCCGTACCATTTCATCTGTTTCTGCCTCATTGGAACTGTGATAAGGACATTGTCGTCAGAGTTTATTATCGGGGTTGATTGTTGTGTGTAATATTTGTATTACCGAAGGGGAAGAGGAGGTTTGTCTGATTTTCGTCGTTGATAATTGATTTTCCACATAAAATATTTCACACATTTGTTTGATTCATGTCAATGTCTGTGAATGTGTGCGGGTTGGGCCAAGGCTGGGTTCATTCCTCGAATCCCCACCAATAAAATAAATCACCGTCCTATCGATGGTGTGAATCTGAGTGGCACCGGACCGTTACAAAGGCATGAAGTGGCTGATTTTTATCCTTTCACAAATAAGCAAATACTAGAATATTTTGGCTTCTTGGTGGTTTTTCAAACTTTTGGGCCTCTTTAAATGCGTAAAGCAAAATACACATAAGAACACGGGGTGGGTTAAATGTGGTAAAAATGTGAAACCACGATTTGAAAGATATCTCAAACATATTTGTCTTGCAACTAAAATTAAACAGATTATGTGAAGTTGTAATACACTCTTCACTCATTTGCTGTACAGGTTTTAGTTATGGCTCAATTCTTCATCAGACAGCAATTATTGCTGCTGAAGCGATCACCGCTCAAGTAACATTTCTGTGTTTCCTATTCAGGGTAGCATCACACTACCCACGTTCTCCATCAATTTCCAGTCATAGCTTGTGTTTACATAGCCTTAGAGTGGAGTCAGTGGCTCTGGTGGGTGGCAGAAGTGTAATGTGACACCCTTAGCAAATCAATTAAGGGCAGAGCTTGACGTTGAACTAAATAACAGCAGGTGTCTGCTTTTTCTTACTTCTCATAATGCATTATAAATTTCATAAAATTACTACAGAAAGGCCCCATGGTGATTCTAACATGCTGAAATACATGCAACATTGTGGAATGGGTTTGGCGTGGTCCCCCTTGTTGGTCAGAGTAAAATGTATCTGTAAGCATCCATTAACTCCCTTACCTCCACTGCGGAATCAGGGAAGTGCCATTATGGTCTACCTTTGCATAGCAGCCCACTTGACACCTTGGCCATAGGACTCTGTGAGTAGCCATGATGATTGTTGTCTTTAGTCCGAGGAGTGGGGTCTTGGGTGTGTGAGAGAGTTGAAAGCCAACCAGAAGTGCAAAACACACAAAAACAAGGAAAGAAGATAAGTGGGTGTTTCAAAGAGAAGATCATCTATCCGACGTCCCATGATTGTCATACCACAACAGAATGGAAAAGAGAAAAAGTTGGACCGATACTGAGGCTGACCCCATCATTCCTACAGCCGCAGGTGCTGCCAGGCAGCACATCGAAATATGGTGAACTTGTAGTACTTTGGAAACTGTACAGAGAACTCTTGAGGCAGTCATATAATTTATCATCATCTGCAATTCCTACTCATGCAATCTGACTTCATTAGGTCACCTCAATCCAGTAGTCGCTACATTGACATGAAGTCACGTAGTGTGATGTTGGCCTAACTTGCTTTTCAAGTTCTTAAGCTTTAACAGCTTCTTTAGTAGTCATAAACGGCTGAATTGACTGTTTTTAATTGCTTCTTGTATTCTTAGCTAGATGGCAATTAACAATGAGGTTTGAAAGACATAGGAACCCACAGATCAACATCTAACTTGGTCCTTTTTACATCCATGTATGTTCATCATGAAGCATCTGTTTTGATAAAATATTTAGAAAGACGTGGAAGAGAAACAAGTGAGGGGCTCAGAATAAGTCATCTGTGCCTGACTGCAAGTTCCTTGAATGATATCCTCACAGAGTAAAACTCTATAATATAACAACAATGTGACATGGCAATCTAAACACACTAACAACCCGTAAAATTAAATGAGGTTTGTTATCAGCAAGGATTAGCTTCTAATTAAGCAACTGAGAGGTAACAAAAACCTGTAATCGTAGTTGTCGTTCAGGATGGAACTGACCTAATTATGACTAGAGGGAAGCAAGAGACATTAAACGTTTAGAAGATACGAGCATCCACATACCTCAGTGGACATGAGCCTACATGGTGTGGACTCGAACCCGGACACACACAGACGGACATCGTAAGTTCCACCACACACTGTTTATTTACACTATTTACAAGTTAATACTACATGCACCACAAACCCCAGTGCCTCTTGCACCGTTTCCCCAAAGTCCAGGCCTCACAGTCTTTGTGCCTTTCAGTCCACCTCCAGTCTTCTTTCCAGCTCCGTCTCTCTTCCACCTGACTTCCGCTTTCGACTGAAGGGAGGCAGCCCCTTAAATAGGAACCCAGATGGGCTCCAGCTGCTTCCCGGCACTCCTTCGTAGACACGCCCCAGTGTGGCGGAAGTACCGGCTGCGCACCTGGAAGCCGTCCGGGTGTCCCCTGTCGTTTTCCCCCCAGCACTTCCTGGTGTGGCGGAAGTGCTGGGCTCCAGGTAAAATCAGGCACCGGGGCGCCGCCTGGCGGTGGCCACGGGTCCCTATAGGGCTGGGCTTCCAAGCCCTTTACCCGAGGCCCCCAATACAACCAGGGCGGATGCCCCCTCGCGGTCTGGAGGAGGTACTGTCTCTTCATGCTACATCTTTGAGGGTGTGATATATGTTTTTCTATTTGGGGGCATATGACATGTGCCTGTCATGATATTTGCAGCACAAGTGCATGGACAATTTGCAGCTTCCCCAACAAAACTTTGGATGAATAAAATCTTCTGTATTGGCATCAAAATAACTCACGAGTAAGAACATGCTTATGTGGGATGGATGAAGTGGTCCTTGGATTTCCTTTTCCTCTAAGTGAAGGAACTTGATGATGCTGCTCTCTGGACACCCTAGCCATCCATTCCTTAGCATATGAAATATGGAAAGGCAATTTTGATTGAAATCCATAATTTCAAAATTTTTGGTACAGACTTTATGCTCAAACTAAGACGTTATTTGAGGACAGTTGTATATCTAAAGCCAGAATTTTCATTTGTACTGTGTTGTCTTCACACTCTACGTTCTTTTACATACAGTTCCCTCTAGTGGACAAATGTTATAACACTCCTTTTGCTGGCAATGTTTCTGCAATGAATTGCAATGTCACCAGATCTAGTCATCTTAATTAAGAGACTATAAGAAGATACGAATAAATGAGCATCCACCTAAGACTGTGAACAGCACGTCTGCAAAAAAATTACTTTTTTTGCTTCTTTTTGCAGGAACAAAGGTAAACATCTGTCCAGAGACATGGATGCAAGTGAAATCCAATTGCTACTACATATCCGTGAGAAGATCAACCTGGGCAGAGAGTAATAAGCACTGCTCCTCTCACGGGGCTCAGCTTGTTGTGATTGAGGACCAAGAGGGGTTGGTGAGTCAGCAGAGCAGACAGACAATTAAACAGAATTGCTGTGATTTGTTTCTATTTAATTTTCATTGAAATGTTTGGGTCAATTAACACATTATTTATGGGGTTTTAGTACCCAATGAATTCATTTTTTGCACCGATTTTGCAATCCATGTCTTCCCAAAAAGTCCCTTGTTTTTTACCATTATGTCACAATACCATTTTGTTTTTCTTATCGGCATTGCCTTAGTCTGGCAATGAACTTAAGGTGTGAACTTTCAATAGTTCTTGTTTCATGTCCCGAGCTTTGTTCATTTGATACCTGCCTTCCTGGTTATAACCCTTTGCTTGTTATTTTCAGCTTTGCAACATCTTCTGATTGTCTTTCTTTTCAAAATTGCCACCACCCTGTGCAGTCAGTACACATACTCGTACCTCGTTTGTCTTTTGCAAAGACGAAAACGCACGGACATCTTTCAGTAATTCAGAGATGCCTCTGGCTCAGTGCTCTGTAACACACAGTTGTGTTTGGGTCATGAAAAGTCACCTTCTGTTCCTTTGTCTCTGTAGGAGTTTCTGTTTCTTCAGTGCAGACGCTTCCTAACGTTTTGGATTGGCCTGAACAGGAGTCCACAGGAGGAGTGGAGATGGGTGAACAATGAGCTCTTCAATCACAGTCGGTGAGTGGCTTTACTTTTCGACTCTTTATGTTTTCTACTTTTATGGTAGAAACAGCCCAGTTGCCTTTTATACACGTAATTTACACCATACAATTCTTTATTCTATGAAGTAATAATCTTATGAAGTAGACCTGAGCATTATTAACAAAAATGAGTTGTGGTGACAGAGGAGAGAAAACTTCAATTATATCTTTTGTAAATGAGACAAAAATAATTGGACCTCCAGCCAGGAATCTCTGCTCCATTACTTTTTTTACTTAGCAATAGAAATGCGTTGCACAAACAGCAACACTCAGCCAAGCATCACCACATCTGTTCTCTACTGAACTTTGTCTCCGACCATCATTTGCTCAAAGCGAAGGTCAAACTGACAACATCTGTTTGTGACCTCGGAGCTTTTGTGTATCCAGAGCTGAAGGGATGGATCTGAAAGTGAGGATGAAGTGACGTCAATTCCGCCATTCTAGAGTGGGGAAAGTGGAGAAAGAGTGAATAACTGGTTCACTTCTCCAGATGTTCTCGGCCCATTGATAGACTTCCCATGCTCACGTGAGTGACTTTGAAAATATTTAGTTTAGCAGATTGACGTTTTACCTCTCTGCAACTTTTACTAAGGTGAATATTTCACTATTTCTTTTTCAAAATAAGAAAGACGGTTTCCAACATACAAACACGTTAAATGACATTTTGAGTTTTGGATGTAATAAGAAATTGTGTATGGTAGTCCTCCTTTTCATATAACATGGACAGATTGACATTCTAGAACAATTTTCAACACAAATAAGAAAGGCATCTTTGTACTGGTAATATAACTCCTGGTGCAATAATAAATATTTCATAGCAGATCTTTGGCAAATGTAGGAGAACTATCTCCACCTCGCAGAAAAAACAGGGATATGAGAGGCCTAAGCATTTCAAAAAGAAGTGTGAAAGAGCCTCCAATTAAGGAGTGTGGTAGGAAAATATATAGATAATTAATCAAACCTTCCATCTGAGATCTGTAATTAGTCTAATTAAGTCAAATACTCAGTCAGTGTCAGGGTGTAAAATGCACCAGAGGTTCTCACCTAGGAGTTGAAGGATAGCAAACAGAGTAATTAGCTTTATTGCAATAATCAATAATGTGCACTCAACCCAATTAAGTCAAACTGAGCCGAGCCCCCAACAAGCCAAAAGTAACAGTTGATGTAATCATTTCTTATAATCCTGACCTCGCTCAAAACAGCTTATTTGCTGCTTATTCTGACTCCCAACTCCAACTTGCATCTTTTAGACCCTCACAGAAACCACCAATATTGTTTTATGTTTTGCCATTCATTAACCTTTTTTTGCTTCCCTTATTTCTTAGCCGGCCTTCAACCGGCAGGTGTTCCCCCTTTTCAGACCTCTTGCTGTCTCCATTCATTATTCTCCCCCTTCTCCATCTTTTTGGGTTATTAAATTTTGGTGGTTTCACTCTGAGCTCAATTAAAAAAAGAAATATGGCATATGCCTTTATTTAAGTCTTTGCTTGGCATACCTGATTTGTGTTAAAGGTCACACAACGTTTAATGCTTATAAGTTTTATATCTACTAATGCTAATACATGAATACATAACTTTTTATTTTCCATGACAGCTGAATTAAAATAACATGAGGCAGAAAAAATTTTAAGGAGGAGACCGAGGTCAAACAAAACACAAAATCAAACCGAGAATCCAATTCAGGAAACACAAGGAGTTCAAATACGAAGCTTTTCACTTGGCCTACCTGAAAACAAAGCGAGTTTTGCTATAACGTGATCACATGATGTATCTTTATGGTCTTTTCTTTCATTTAGTGCATGACTAAAAGAAAGGCCAAAAACACAAACTATGGTCAAATGAATAAAAGTGTTACAAATACAAATAATTCAATTCCACATGATACAAAAAACATCAGTTAGCATGCTAGACAAAGATCAATGGTATAATCACAGCTAACTTATAGCTAACTGAATGAACTTTATACGCAGGAGGGGCTCAGGGGTAGGTCTATCATCAGGGCATTCTGGGTGCACACCCAGGGGTCCATGATGGTGAGGGGCCTTTTAATCAAATCAAGCCTGATGAATCGAGTGAATGTCCACATGACGAAAATCACCAAGGTGTAACACAACGATGATACAGTAAAGTTGTGCACACGACAAAAGCAAGAGTGGGAATCACCGCGCTGCATTAAACGACTGGTTGTCGGTTCACTGAGTTAGTAAAGACATGATCAACTCTTTGTTAAGAAGCTCTGGTCATTAAACCACTAAGGCGCCTGTGGGGGTCTTAATTCGGGCTCCACTCATCTGTCAAACTTGTTATGTTCATAAATGGAGTTAGCGCTTTTTTTTTTTTTCTTTTCAGGTGGACTTTGGGTGTCTCCGCTGGAGGGCACTGTGCCTGTGTGGCTCAAGAGTCAATAGAAAGTCTCAACTGCAGCAGTCAGCATCACTGGATCTGTAGGATGGCCGTGGCAAACTACTGACCCGATCTTAAAGAAGGAGAGTGGCCTGGGCTCTTTTGGACTTTTGTTCTCAAAAATCAACATCAGAAGATACTCAGAAGTGATGTCTTAAGAAAGGAGGACTGTAATGTGCAAAGTTACGGTTTTTTACATTTGATCCCTTAATAAAAGGACCCCATGAGGAAGGTCAATCTAAAGAAGATTCTTGAAGCATTCAGCAATACCACAGGTTTTTGAATTTATGATTTCTACTGTAGGGCACCACAGCAGGTGGTAAGAATGGCCATTGACCAGTAACTTCTGAGTCTAAAATGATCCATCCATTTTCCAACCTGCTGAATCTGAACACAGGGTCATGGGGGTCTGCTGGAGCCAATCCCAGCCAACACAGGGCAGGAACCAATCCCAGGCAGGGTGCCAACCCACCGCAGGACACACACAAACACCAAGCATACACTAGGGCCAATAATTTAGAATCGCCAATCCACCTAGCCTGCATGTTTTTGGGAGGAAACCCACGCAGACAACATGCAAACTCCATGCAGGGAGGACCCGGGAAGCGAACCCAGACGGGTCTCCTAACTGCGAGGCAGCAGCGCTACCACTGCGCCACCGTGCCGCCCCGTCTAAAATGATTTCAGTTAAAAATGAGAGGTCACATTCAACTTCTCTGACCTGTTGAATTGCAAGAGAAATGATGTGACAGCAGACATTGAAGGATTACTTATATAAAAGTGCTGTAGTCGACACAGCAAAAAATGAAATCTAAGCAAGTGAAAAGTATTTATATCATGACATTAAATCTTGTTTTCCTTATTGTAAGAATTATTGACTTATCATAAAAGTTGAATTTATGATTACTTAACTTACTTGTCAAGTACATTTTGCTTATCCCATTGCCAGATTTTTTTTACTAAACAAAAGCACAATTCCCATTTAAAGTTTTTTTTTGTCCAGTTTTTGCCAGTGCATTTTTTGCAGTGTAAATGACAACCGCACAAGACCATCAGCTTGTGGAATTGTAAATTGGAGGGTTTATCAGTTCAATTTTGATACATTTCTTGTTTATGGATTATGTTAAAAGTCAATTTTGGAAAATAAAATTGCACTTTAAAACCTGTCGGAAAGTTAATTACAAAGAGGCACGAAGGTCAGCTGTACTGCCCGATTACTTTGTGACCTTTCTGAAAGTTTCAGGTTATGTATGGTGTGTTAATGTCATCAGGGATCATCTGGCATCCCGACCAGGTTCAAAAACTGATCCCTTCCCAAGGAAGTGAGGCCAGAAGGTTGAAGAGATTGGAGGAGTTGGTCCGATACACTGGAGGGCAGCATTCTTATGTCACTGCACCTGCTTTTCAACCCACAGGCATGCTGGGAAGTGTAGTCCCATGCTGCAAGTCTTGTGGTATACCATGCTTACCACCAGGGGGAGCTGCAGGGAGAAACTATCCTTGCCTTCTAGAAACTTCTGCCTGGCCCAGAAGTAATTCCATTGGATATTGGGCAGACACCAGGAGTACTCCCAGGATCTGATTTAAAGAGGACCACTCATCATTACTTGAGCAGAGTCAAGAGGCAGAGAACAAAGCTTATAGGAGGAAGAAGAGTCGGGAAAAGATGATAAAGGAAGGATTCACCATTCATGTACATTCCCTGTTGTTAGGTAGGCATGTAGAAGACTAAAGTCTATTATTTGAAGGTGTGACTGTGTGCGTGTCAGTTGTGTCTGGGGTTTGGAGCTCGATAGTGACTCCTGTCTTTCACAGACATTATAAAATACTCTTCAATCCAGTGTCCAATGATCCCTTCATCAATAGGTGAGTGTCCTCACTTTGATCAATCCAATTAAGAGTTCCCCGGCCCAGCTATGTTGGTACTGTACTTGCTAAACAATTAGTGCCCATCTACAAATCCCTAAACTCTGTCTTTCATCATCAGGTATGAAGTTCTCATCACACAGATTTTCCATTCATGTCCTGCTTTATTATTGTGGGGCTCACTAGATTTGTTATGGGTAGACCAGCTGTCAGGTACTCTAAGCTAAACACACACACACACACACACATACACACTTCATTACTAATTAAGAGTGACACCTGCACAGCTTATCACTCCTCAGTCCTCCACAGAGTGACTCACTAGCTTGGCGCTGAGCAGACCTGACAGGTGCCTCCTCAACACTGGAGGCTGATGCACCAGATTTATTACCACTAAGTAAGGCATGTTAGTCCTTCTCGTATTGCACACTATTGAAGGCGTCCCTCCTCAGCCTAATCCTGTGGGAAACACTCTGAGCCAGGTGACCGCTAATTATTATTTAAATCACTCAAGACGTTCAGACGTTTAAAGCAGAGTGCTATTTATTAACAGCCAACTAGTCTGGCTATAAAGTCTTAAAAAGTACACCCTTGTTTCAAAGTCACAAAACTTTACACCAGCTAAATAAAAAAAAATGATGCTTATGAAGGATGAGTTATGAGAAAATTGTAAGGAACAATTTATCTCCAAGTTAAGGAGAAGACTGATGATCACCTCAGGTGTGCTAAAAACAATGGAATGGTCTCAGAATTTTTGGAGACACACATCATAAGTCAAAAGGGGAATTTTTAGGGTTATAGGGGGTGTATTTAGTTCTAGAAATAAGAAACCCTTAAAGACTGGATGTGTGGTGGCCGACCCAGCATTGACTCATCTGTAAAATGGCCAGTAGGGGGAGACAACTTGCAGGCCGAGGTCTCCAGGACTCTGACTGTGTCTGCCATGTCCGACTCCTCTTCTACAATCTGGCTGTGGTTCTGAAATTAGCTGATGGGCAGATACTGTTGTTTTTCTTTATGTTTATTGTTTTTACTTTGTTTTTGAGCAAATCTGCATCCTTATACAGTATGTGATGGTTCTGTATTTAGTGAGCAGTATATTTTTGTCTTGAGAGTTGCCTCCTGGTCACTTGGTGAGGAGTGCTGTGCATGAACAGATTATATTCTATTATTGTATTGTATTTCTGGGGTGGCCATGATAGATTGGTCATTGAGCTCTGTGAAGCGGATCACTTGTTTTCTCTTGTGTGTGTTGTATTTACCCCCATTTTTTGACACCCGTTACCTGGAATTGCCCTTCATGAGATTTCTTCCAGTATTTTTCTTCATAGAGGATCAAGACTCGGGGACTATCATAAAACAGGGCCTGTTAAAGCCCACTGAGACATTCCTTGTGTGATTTTGGGCTATACAAGAAATAAATTGTTGTTAGTGGCAGTGTAATGGCATGAGAATTATTATTTAAAGAAATGCAGATCACAGAATTTCAATAAAAGGCTTTATTTCATATAACACCTTTCTAATGGTGAACACCATAACATGGTTCTTTACATTTTCAGATAAAGTATATAACTGTTTACACAATTTTTTTTTCTTTACATATGGAGCATTTATATTTAACACAAACAGTCAGAGGACGTGAATCAACTGGCAAGACTGTGGTTTAGAGTCCAGCTCCTCACTGGAGTTTAATTCCAAGTCATCTTTTCAGCAGGTGGAGTTAAACAAAATGGGATAACGCAGACAGACAACAATTCTACGTTATTACAGTACCTGCATTGGGTTGATGTAAACATAGGGTACCTTTACTTCAATAATGACAATAATGATATTTCAGAAGGATATCACAACTGAATGAACACAAAGATGAGACACATAACATTAATGTCACAAAACATACATTCAATTGATACCTTTTTTTAAACCTTTTACTAAATACTTTTGATCTCCTCCCATTGATTTTGTCATTCGTGACCATTATCAATACACAAAATGAAGAAATCATGTTTAAACGTGTGAAGAAACAGGCCCCGTGACATTTAGCGGACAGTAAACCCAGGCATGTTTCCAGTTTAGTGTAAAAAAGTGAAACAAATGGCTCAGCCAAATGTTTACTAAAATCAAAACTATAATTTATTATTTCTAATATACAGTCACATTCAGGAGACTTTGTAAACAAGTCCCTCTGAATCACATTTAAATCAGGTCATGGCGGAGGTAAGTGCAAGAATGTCTGAATAACAGAGTTGTGTGGACGCTGATGTTTCTGAAATGTGCACCCGATGAATAAAAAAGGACCTCGTGTTCGTCCAAGTTGCTTTTTATAATGGAAAACATCCAAAAGAAGAAGCTGTCCAGTCAGACCTGGCAATTCATGAAGGTCAGCTGATTGACTGCTTAAAAGTGTGTAAATACTGATATTAATATTTGGATGTGACCACCAGGGGGTGTAACTGAACCCCCAAACCCTGAGACACAACTAGACGGCACAATCCTAAGGTTCAAATACACAATGTTTTATCGCACACAATACCGCTACAAACTTCTGAATCCTCTTCCCAGGTAATAAAATATAATAAATAACAAGCTCTGCAGTTCCTCAAAGCCTAATCTTCCTCATCCCGACTCTTAGTACCTTATAGGAGAAGATGCTCTCTGTAATTATGGACCCAGGAGTACTTCCAGTGCCACAAAGATGAACCTTGGATGCACTTCTGAGTCATACAGAAGTTCCTTAAAGAAGGGGTAACTCTCTCCAGCAGCTCCCCCTGGAGGCCCCCAGGAACCATGACAGGGCTCTCCCATGTGACTACAATTCTAAACCTGCCTTGCAGGTAATCGTATGGTAGTTCCCCCAGTGGGTGGATACCACCATGTGTACATATAATCTCGGTCTACACACGCATTCTGTTCTCCCGAGCAGGTGTCCCGTCCTGGTAAGGAACCAGCACCTATCCCGGTTGGTACAGCATTGCAAAGTGGACCCTGACATCAGAATGTGGATACCAATTCATCTCATATGATACTAACACAGTGAACAGTTAAATGGAAATTCAGGGAATGATAAGACCCTGCAGAGATTAAACTGCTCAATAATCTCTCAGGTATTTAGTCAGAATGTCAACTTCCTTTATTATCTACTTTACTTATGTATTATACCTGCAAAAATTGAATGTCTAAATAAACTGCAGTTTGTCTTAAGATGTACACAGGTCGGTGAGATTTGCAGAGAAACGGACAAAGTCACGTGTGTAAAATCCTATCAGTAATTAATCAATTAACCGACTGTTATTTTCTGTACATAGCACCATCACCAGTTACGTGATTAACAATTCCATATATAAACTTATGAACAGTAGGCCAAACCAGAGAAGCGGTGGGTTCCAAATTAAAAATTCATATTAATTTCATGGTGCCACAGCTCCTAGACTCTACAATTACATTCGTACATACGTACACATCACAAATTCAAAAACTGGCCTGGTGTGAGTGATTGTAGAGGTGTGTACCCTGTGATAGACATGGGTGGGTTCCTGTCTTGTACCCAAAGCTGCTGAAATAAGCTCAGGCCTCCTGTAACCCAGGAATGAATGAAGTGGGTCTAGTGGGTAGAGATGTTCCACTCTATGAAACAGGAAAAGCTGTGACTACTGGAGCAAACTAGAAGTTAGATTTAAGCATCTTTCTCTCCGCCTATCCATCTTTCTCAATTTTTGTTAATTGCATTTTGCAGCAATGATAACTTCTCATGCCTAAACTCATAACTCTAAACATTTAAAATCTCTTTACTTTGCCTTTTTTAGTCAGGCGTTACCCAAAAAACGAAAGACCATCTGACTGTGCCGCCCTCCACAGTTTAACAAATTACTGCAGAACAGCAGGCAGTAAAAATGACCTTGAATAGATTTGCTTGTGCTTGTTGATGTTAAATTGAAAGCGAGATCCCGTAAAGGGCAAGCAGACCCCTACATCCATGCTTACACTTCACGTAAAGAGAGGTCAATACTGCCCTGCCTAGAAAACACTAGGTGGCAGGTGGGAACGTGTGGAACCAGAAGTCGATACATACTCAAAAAATTATGCTGAAATTCGAAATCTGAGATCCGTCCTATTATATCTATCACCTAAATCGAAAACAGAAACTAAAAATCATAGTCAACAATCGAAAAACAAAATCAGTACACTAAAAGTCAAATAAAGACAGGCAGTCGATAAATCTTAGGTTTTACCTGCAATTTTGGATGACCCTTATAACAGTGAACTAGTGAGTCACAGGTCACGACTTCCGAGGCCACGCCATTCAACAGCAGGCCATCGCATCATAGCAACGAATCCACAAAATGACAAAAAGTGTCCATAAAATACAAACTGGTATCAGAAAGACAACAAAAATAATTTAACAGCCTTAAAATGTACTCAGACTACAAACATGTGTTAGATTTGTTATGGTACGACATTACCGTTTAACTATTACACCAATGAGACATAGGTTTAGGTTCACTAATACACTAATCATAACTCATACTCATTCACTTAATAGGTCCTGAATAATACGCACTACTTGTCACACCGCTGCAGTAACTGGATAAATGTCCTGAGATGCAGCATCTGTTTCTTGTATAAGAATCACTCAGATATTACGAAATATACCAAATCTATTCCTGCCTTGTGCCCTACTCTTACTGGGATAGGCTCCAGCTTCCTTGCAACCTTACTCAGGATATAATGGATTTGGTAAATGGATAGAAAACTATTCACCATGGTGAGAGCCAAGTAACATACTAGAAGAAGGAGAACTTCAGACGTTTAATGGGTGAATGTCATGTTCTGTTCAGAGTTTCACCCTGAAGGTTTGCACTTTTTTGTGTATACTTTATTGCTAATTATTCCATAGTCGTGCTTTTTCAGATTCTAGATTCTTTTGTCTGTTTTGTCAATTCTAGTGTGTTTATAATTAATTGTGTCTTTTTTCTGTTTAGGTGTGAGGCGAGACCCTTAATTGGTTATCTGTCCTCAGATGCTGTCTTTAGGCTTTATGGCGGTACCTGTGGGCTATTTCAATAATTGTGAGTAAAGAGATTCGTACCGAATAAAATGAAAATGGAATAGAGAATAGGAGCTTGAAATCAATCCAAAAATGAAGAGCGAAGAATAGTCGGGAAATACGTATTGATAGTCAGAGTCAGAAAGAACAAGAATCATTCGTCAAACCAGAATCACTAGACAGAAATCAAAGCCAAATATCAAATGAGCCAAAAGCACTAACTGCCACTTAAATACCCGTACCATAACTATGCCAGAATGGTGAAGATTTGTTTAGTGGATTTTATTTTAGAGAGTACACTGTCAGCTTTTAATATAATATATTAATAATAATTCTTTACATAGCGTTTTTCTCACTACTCAAAGCGCTCTCCACACAGGGAGGACCCGGGAAATGAACCCACAATCTCCTTACTGCAAAGCAGCAGCACAACCACTGCACCACCTGTGAGGATTTTATAAGCAGTGTCATGATCCTCCAGAAAGTTTCAAAACAGATGTAAGTCCCAAAAGATAGCAGAAAAACCAGCTCTGCAATAACCGCTGTTCTGTATCAAAAATGTCAGACTTGTCACCCTAGATAGCCAAGGCCTAAACTTGGAAGGCAAACAAACACTTTAAAAGTCGCAAATATCAAAGGCAGGGAGTGGAAAACTGAAAAGCCTCTGGCCCCAAAACAAAACAAAGTTCCTTTAACAAATGAAAGTAACAAAAATAAAAGCAAACAAATCCTATAAACAAAAAACAGAAATCGTACCTTACGAGAGCAGGGGAATAAAACCAGACAATCCAAAAAAAAAAACAAAGCATAACTGAAAAGGACGGGAACAAACTTCATTGTCAAAGTGACGCACTGCTCTGTTTGCAAGCTTTTGAAGTCATGGTGGTAGTCACTTAGCTGCAGCGTCATAGGGTGGACACCACCTTCTTTAGCTCAGCATAAAGACAATAGGGAAAATATTGTAAAGGACTAGGCACAAGAAAACTAACACTGCATATAAACACAAAATAATTAATAAACAAAATATTCTCCATTACATAAATCATAAATAAAAGTCAATTGCTACAACATAGAAAATAACAAGAATATTAAACAAAAAGAAACACACACTTAAGCCAGAAATTAAACCCTGGCTGCACAATAACAGGTGTCATCGCATAAACATTATGTCACATGACCTGCACTCGACATAGCGACTGTTAAAAAAAAAAACATCACGCTGACCATGAAATCCTGCTACGAAAAAATCTACAACCAAAACTAAACAAAACAGTATTGTGAAAAATAATAAAAGTAATTAAGAACGCAAATACTATAATAAAGATAATATTTTCAGGACAGCGTTCATGTCACCTGGAGTCACTTCCACAGTGCGGTGGCATGAACTTTGTGCTGCTCTCTTTCACAACCTCGGCTGTTTTGTAGTTTCAGTTTTTGGATTTGGGAAGCTTTGCAATTTTTATTTAAATAAATAAAATTAAAAAATTAATAATATTTAATTTAGGCTTTGCATCTTAATGTTTCTTAGCATTTTGAATTTCATTTCTGCTTTTGTATTCTCTATTATTTTAGTTTTTTTTCCCTGGATTTATTAAAATACTTTTTTTCATTATCAAGTGTTGTGGTGGCCAGGGTTTTTCATTGCTTTCCCTCTCCATAAGTGGCAAATCATAACAGTGAGCTGGCGAGTTGTCTATAAGTTTATGCTTTATGTGATAGGGTGGCCAGCTCCCTTTAAAATACATAATTGGCTTAACTGAGGAAGCACAAACCATCATGAGGAGCAGAAAATCATCAGAAGTGCCTGAAGCCCCAGTGCAAAATTACGGGAGACTTCACTTGAGCAGCACACTGAATTCAACCGATTTCTTTTTAAGGAGGGTTCTGCTCAAGTGAATCAACGCAAGGGTAACTTGGCATTGAACGATCACTGCTTCCTCCTCCTTCTCAGGCACAAATGCTACGCTGCTAATCATCTGCTCACTTAACACACAAGGCACATAATCTTGTGTGGAATCAAAACCTTTTTTGGTCATGGTGGGCATGCCACTCTGATTCACATATTCTTTGTTAGATTCCATTTCTTGCCATTCTTCTCCTTTCTTTTTGATCTGCCAGGTCACCTCTTTAATTTCCTGTTGGTCGACAGTAATGTGGCAGCTTAGGGTGACTTCTTGCCCCACACGGATTTCAGAGGGAACTTCGATGTCTGACATGGTGAAGTTGTGTTTTACATCTATTTGGCCTGATGGAGAGAAAATAAAGATGGGTGTTAGTATTCCCAGGCAGGTACAACTTCATTTTGCTGTGTAGGTATTTGTAGAAAAATATTACAGCATTAATTCAGAAAAAATGGGACAGCAGCACAATTAACTTTATGCCAATTAAACTGACATCTGTAATGCCATTTTATTTACATGTTTTAACTTTCTTTGTGTAGGGTTTAACGTGTTCAGCTTTAATTATAGCTATACTATTTGTTTAGAACAAACTAGAGTAAGACATTTATTTAAAAATTAAATAAACAATTAAATTGCTGTGGTCCATTACAGCCTTATATTTGGTAATTGTGCAGTAGACTGGTGGACTGTAATAAAGACAGACGTTACTGACGCTCCAAGCAACAGAAATCACAAGCAGGTGATCATCTGAGATCATCTTTGAAAACACACAATGTATACTAAATGAAGACTTGTAATTTGAGGAAGGTAGACTTTATGGGAATGAGGAAGTATCTAGAAAACACAGGATAGGTGGATAGGATAGGATAGGATAGGATAGGATAGGATAGGATAGGTTTACACAGGAAAGTAAAAACTCTGGGAACTCTCCTGTAAGTCAAAATGCCAGTAATCGAAATTTAAAATAAGTAGTAGGCTACGTTTGATCCAATCTCAAATACTTGCTAGTGTTTTAGGTGATCTTTATATTGCCATGCTGAGGATGTCACAATCGGTGTGACCCTGGTGCATCATGGGAAGCCTTTACGGAAAAGGATGAGGCAAAAATAAAATAGTGGCGCCATCACCAAAACAAAATGGTGCTGGAAAAGAAAGTAAAAAACATTAAAATTCTAAACCGAGGCTCTAAACAAAATTCCTATTCCTTGGGTATGAAAACCACCAAAATGACACCAAGATAGATTTTCCGGCTTCAGGGAACCTGAAGAAAAATCAAAAGGAACCTCAAATCATAAGAACTACAACTACAACTAATGGATTTCTACCTATGGAATAATTTCAGCACACTACTTACTGCAAGGTTAGTGATTATGTGATTTCTTAAGCAATGTGCAAAATATGGGGAGTCACAGAAAGTTTGGGACCCCCCTAATTAATCTTTTGGACCCTATGCATGCCTGAAAATTAAAATGGGGATTAAATAAAATTTGAATTAAATTGTAAACATATGCTACGGTGTTACACACAACTCATTGTCCAGTACTGGAATTGACGGAAAGTTTTGATGCAACAGGAAGGTGGACTTAATTCACTGGTGGGGTGGGCAGGCAACTACCTGGGGTTTGATGTTTGTGTAGCATTGACTATTCTGGCATAGAAGGAGAATTGAACACATCCTTAATAAGCCTCAAAAAACTTTGAGAAGTAGACTTTAAGAGACAAGTATAAATAGAAGCCATTCATTGCCATTACTGCCTGACTGTGCACATCTTAACTGATAGCATTCTGCGTATCTCATTTATTCCGTAATGTGTGGTACTGTCTTTACCAGAGTAAGGTTTCAGTGGTCAGAAAACTCCGTAACAATATCAAGACCCTGATTACCAGAGAGTATTTCACAAACTAATAAGCCACAATATAAAAGTGGATAACCATTGAATGTAAAATTAGTACAAATAAAAAGTTTTTTATAAGGAAATTGTGGCCAGGATAATATGGAGCTGTGTGTTTATTTTCTTTTAAAGGGTTACATTTGAGAGCGTGAAATAAACACCAACCCCTTAAAAATTTTGAAGGCCAAAAATTTAGCTCTTGAGATGCCACTTACTTGGCTCAGTGGTATTTCTCGTCATCCATCTGGTGATTTCCAGTTTTCTTGGTAAAGGCCCTGAGGAAAGATAGGGAGGTCCGAAAAATTAGCCACAAAATTATTGACTACTACAGTCATGACCCATAAGAATCTCTGATTATGCCTAGCAAGCTAACAAGAATATTTGAGTAGTAACCAGGAGAAAAAGGCAAGATCAAATCCCAAAAAAATTGTCAAAAACCGAGAGATCAACCACACTGTAACCAAGACCAAGTCTTGAGTTAAAAACCAGAGAAGATAAGGCAATAGCATTGAAAACTACAAAAACAGTTGTTTTGAATCCACAAACATGGATAATGAAGGGCTTTCAAATACAGCCATTTAAAATGTCACCTTGTTAACCGAAGGTTACAAACACTGAGGACTCACCCCTAACACAAGAGGCTGCTATAATGATGGAATGTCATGAGTATACACAAATGGTGGTAAAATGGCCCTTAAAAAATAACAAAAAGTGAAAATAAAGTTTAATTAAAATAATAATAATGCTGGATTCACATTCTGGAATTCAAGAAACCTCCAAAATGAATACTAGATCTTGTAAAAAATGGAAACGTTTCATATATCCAGGATGTAAATTTTGAATAATAAATTGTAATTGCATTGTTCCTGTGTCCAAGAACACTAATTAGTGACAAACTAATCTATCCAGTTGTTGACAAACTACGTAGACTGAATAAAGAAAGCTTTCGAAAAGGACACATTTTCATCTAACTAATTCACATTTTACAATGAGTATTCAAAGGAGCATTAAGAGAACATAAAAGTCTTTATGCCACATTCATAGACTTCTATTTGTCATTCTGCTCGTCAAGTGCAACATCATGTTGGCAACTCTACACCACCATGGAATTCCACGAAAACTAATGCCAACAACAATAGCCCTATATCAGAATTCAAAAAGTGAAATCCTCATTCAAGGGCAGTACGAGTTCATCACTAGAGCAGGAGTTCTCCAAGATGATGTACTGGCTCGATTTCTATTCATCACCACAATCAACTATATCATTCACAACTCAGCAGACAAATTCAGATTTCACCCAAGAAATAGCTGAAAGTTCAAGCAAAGCGACATAGCTCTTCTGGGAAAAGATCAAATGAGAGAGCAGTAACACTTAGAGGAAACTTGCCAAATAGCAGGACAGGTTGGGTACAAAATAAACACAAACAGTACAAAGCTGATGAAAATCAGCCCACTCAGCCCAATCACTGCTCCCTTAAACAATTAAAGGAGAACAAATTGAGATTATAAAAAACTTCAAATAACTGGGATCAGTGGTTGCCATTAGTCTTTATACTGTAATATTAGAACTTGAAAACCCCAAACTTGGATAGTCTTCTGGAAGCTCAGAAGTATCTGACAAAATAAATACATACATCAAAAGATCCAAATATTCAAAGCCTCGAGCCTGTGCATCCTTCTATACGGCAGCAAAACACAGACACTTAATGTTCAAGTTAAGAGAATGCTAAGCAGCATTTCGACAAAGTACTATCATGCTTGGAATAACTCAAATGATGTAATCTACAAGCAATTAAGAAGCAGTCTAGAAAATCATCATTAAAAGACATCTCACATGGGTTAGACGTATGCTATGCCAAGACTCAAAAGAACTCATCAGAAAAATACACCCTCTACCATCCATCAGAAATAATCAAAATACCTAAACAATGATTCCAGATAAAACGGTATTGGCAATACATCGCCGACACAGTTAGCAAAACAGACTGATTGTCCCCAAGCTTAATTGAATAAGATGTTGAAGACTGGGAGAAATGGTGGAAACTTATTCTCAACTGTACAAAGTCTACCACTTGATGGACGGTGAAAATGCGCAGCTAGCAGATGATGATGATGATGATGATGATGAAAATGATGAATTGCATTATAACAACACATTGTAACCGCACCCTCTGCTGATTACAGTTGGTTGGAAGAACAAAAAGAAGATATAAGCAATTAGGGTTATTTACCAGCATATTTGATCTTTTCTTTGTAGAATTGCCTCTTTCTTTTTTAAGTACCCTCCATTTAAGCTGATCCTGGTTTCAAGACACCCCTGACTCAAACTGTTTGCTACTTTAAACATCAAAATGACAATTACCACTGCAGCAGAGTTACAAATTTAGTAAAAGATAAATATGGATCCCAGAATCCTTTCAAAAAATGTAATAACAAATAAAAATATTTACCTTTGCCAAGGTAGTTTGACATTATTAAGACTTAAATAAATTTACAATATTAAACATTTCCTTGGAGAATAAACATTGTTCCCAGATAACAAAAATGACTTATGAAATTAAGATAATGTGGCTTACATGCTTTATACATCACAAACACTACCAAAACGGGTAGCAGCAGCAGTATCAAGTGCCCCTGAGGTGGATCTGTTGGAAAAACACAGAAGAAAAAGTCAATTTTACACACTTGAGTCTTTAAGACATGTGACCAAAGGCTGAGAAGCAAACTAATATACATTTTGAGAAGACATTGTTGTCTAGATGTTCATGAGGTCCTAGACAATGACATGTGTACCCCTTGATCCAAACTCTTTGCTGAGTCATGTTGTTATGATTCACCACTTTATCAAGATTTTTGTTCTTGATAGATTCTACCAATGCAATCAGAGCAACTTCAGAAATAAACAGAATAAATGGATATAAAAGTCAATTGATAGTAAAAATAAGGATAACAGAAGTGTTTATATTCAGTATCGCAAGTACATAATCTGTATATCAGTTTTCTAAACCCACTTAAATGTATTAGAGGATCAGTCATTCCTGAAACACTGGCTACAATGCAGAAACCAACTCAGTTCATCACTGGACATATTCACTGACTCTCTCTCTTTCATGCCAATTTAATCATTATTTAACCTAAACTTCGTATCTTAGAGTTTTGAGAGGAAACCAAGGCAAACAGAGAATGTGCAAAACTCATTTGACTGAACCCAGACTGAGATCCAAATCTAGGTTTCAGGAATTATAGGGTGGATGTGCTAAGCACACCTATAGATGGTCATATTAAAGCCATGGTTTATTCCCTGGCTTCTATTTATTTGTGTATTTCTGTTGATTTTTGGTAACATGGAAAATTATTTTCCATATTTCTTTCAATAATTCTGCATGGTCCCTTTGGAGTGGTTTATTACGTATTATTTATGTCTAATTACTTGTTCTCCTGCAGTATGTTCTTTGTACTTTGTGAGGGTAACCGCAGGAAGCAGGGCCACCCTGATGTCACTGTTGATAGACCACCCTCATACTTTATCTTTCAAAGGCTGAGAGCTGATGCTTCAGTTGTCAATATCATTTCTTGGAGTGCATTTGTAAGTATTCATATATTTGCTTGGGGTTTGGGGTCATTTTGATTGCATAGTGCATATTTGACCTTTAAGGCAAACAGTTTTGGACTCATTTTTGCTCTTTTTGCCCTTTTTCATTTCTAAATACCTTTATACATTTGCAAAGATTACTTTGTGGCTTTGTCCTTCATAGCCAAAGGTTTTGAAGGTTGCCTAGAAGGAAATTTATATGCATTTTTGGTATTTACGGTTAGGGGTAGTGTTGGGGTTAGGGTATATTTTGAGCCAATTAATGACATATTTTGGACTGTGAAAGCTAGTGTCCCATTTGGGCTAAAGAGACCAAACCTTCCTGTGGAGTTGGGTGGTCAGGCTGCTTCTGGTGAGGCCAATTCTAGACAAGCTGGGTAGGGCTAGCCTAACTTGTAGAGTCTTTAGCAGGCATCATATCCTTTATATTAAATCACTACACTTGAATCACAATGACAAGTTATAAAAACAAGCATGGTATTGTAGCACAATGGTTAGCTGTCCCTTATTTCCACTGACTGTAGATTTGATTCTGGGATTGGTCATTATCTATTTAGAGGTTACATGTTCTCCCCATTATCCCTTAGATGACTTCCAGCACAGTTTTAACTTTATGATCAACTGGAACTCACAGACAGACCTATGGAGGGTGTTCAACAGAGCTGAGTGAGCATTCAAGGGCTGAGCAGAACTTTAACACAGTAAGCAAGTTAGCTTAGAATAGGATTGGGCAATTCTGGTCCTTCAGATTTTCTTTCTGACCATTGGTGTTGAATAAATTTCCTAGATAATGGCTTTTGCCAGACCAAGATGGCAATTTAGTATTTTCCTTTTTGTTTCATTTCAGCTCATTAACATCCTATATTTCAGGTTTTTATTATCATTATTATTTCTTTTTCTTAAGTTATACATACACAATTACCACTCATCCATTTTCATAATTTAGCCCACTGCAGGATCACAGACCTCCAGCAGCTATCCTTACAGCACAAGGTGCAAAACAGACATCAGCTCTGTAGGAAGCCAGCTACTCATTTACCTGTAAGCTTACCACTAAGCCAGAGGCACAATGTGTAGCCATGATGGAAATGATCAACTAGAAAGAGACCTTGCTGTCAAAAAGATTAACAGTACTGTCACATGTACAGAGTGCAGTGAATCTTCTTATTTCCATGCTTTCCAGCATTTAATGAACCAATACTCTTATACTAAATCAGCTATTCAAAGTACATTGTAATTGTAATCAATTTAATAATGCCAGATTTAGCCAATGGGGTTCTACCACATAGAAACTCAATCATACATCAACTGTTTGAAGAACAACAGTAAGAAACATCCATAAGTATTCTTGGAGTCCCCAAGTCAACTTAATGCAGAGTGAAGGTCCAGTGCATTAGTCTTGGGCTCCTCAAAAAATATCCTGTGAAGACAACCAATCTGGAGGTCATCTGGACACCTCTGTGGGAGATGTGGGCCTATGTATACAGCCACAGGTCTTCTACCCAGCATCTAGGACCCTGAAAATGATTCCTGGGCATTTTTGAAGGTTGTTCCAAGTCAGGGCTCAAAAGCCCTTTTCTGGCCACTTGATCAGTGGACTTGTAGTTGGGTGGAGAACATAACAAAGTTCTGGCGGATGAGAGAAAGAAAGACCAGAGTCAGGTGGGTATGTGAACTAATAATCACGGCTTGTGTAATTTACAGGTGGGATGGCCAGGCTTTTGCTTTCCATATTTTTAATTTATTACTTTGTTACTCATTATCTTTTCTTTCCTTATGTTTCTTGTTATTGTTAATAAAGCATTTTTTTTTGTATAATTTGTCTTCTATTTTTTGAGAGTGTTTGGTATGGCTTAAGGTCTCCCCCTAGTGTTTACAATTTTGATTGAATTTCACTTTCCTAGTGTCTGTGACAGTTTGACCCAAACTTGAACTAATAATAATTTGTATGAGGGTTTCATTTTCCCTGCATATTACACAGACTTTTGTCATGCATGTGCATTCAGGGGTTCCCTAGCAAGTTCAGCTGAGCTAAACACTGCCATCTTGGGGCGAGAGGGGGCACTGTATGATAGCAGTTTCCTCTCCTGTTTCCACAGCCCAGAGATGATGCCCAGTAAGGGCATTCAAACCCAGTCATGACGGCCAGAAACAAGGCGTGCCCCTTCCGGTCAATCAGCCATAAAAAGCGGTGGCCTCGGTAGGATCGCATTTCATTCTTATCTGGGCCTGAGGCCTAAAGGAACCATGGAAGGTGACGAACAAAATGATTGTAGTGGTTGAACTGTTTATTCAGCATCTCTTTTGTTGTGCCCATGCTAGCTGCTTTTGCTTTTGTTTTCCAATTAAACGGGGATACTGGGGTGGCACCCCGACAATTCTCTCCGCTCCAAAAGATTGCCGATTACACTGTACAGCACAGCTCAATACATGGTTAAGCCAGATAATATTAGAGTTCATTTTCTCTAGACATATTTTTTTCTGCATCATTCATCTAGTAGTAGAATACCGAGATTAAAAGGTGAACAAAGAGGAATGATTGTTATGGTCCAAAATTAAAGAATTGTATTAAGGGTTAGGTAAACTGGTAACTCTCAATTGACTGTGTGATTAAGTATGGCTTGTGATAGTACAGGACACTGGGGAATGTTCCTGCTTCGTATCCAAAATGGCCAGTTTAGGCTCTGAATTAAATTCATTTGCTTGATTTATTATTTAGAAATTGCATCTAACATTACGTCACAGAAAGGTGCAGAGTTGGTTTGTCACTGAGCTCTCATCACAAGCATTCCAAATCCATTTTGCTCCTTAGCTGTAATTTCAATTCTTCCTAAACTGTTAAAGTCTGGATTTCTAAACTGCACAAATGTATCCATAAAACTACTTAAAAATAAAATTGTACAGGCCTACATTTGAGGAAAATGATTATATTTCTCTCAAGCACATAACTCTTCCTGATCTTTATTTTCTTGTTTAGTAAAGAACCGTTTCTTACCTTCAGGCTGAAATGTGGTGTTTCGAGTGCGTACAAAGTCAGTCCCCTGCACGGCCTCACATGAGAAGTTCGCCTCTCCCGACTCTGTGCTATTCACCATGAGGGACACTTCGCACACACACTCTCTCACGGCCTCGCAGTTGTTTGTACTTATTGTTCTTTCGTTTTTCTTCCAGCTCACACTAACGTTGCTGAAGTTACAGCCTTCCACCTTACAGGTGACATTTTCCTTTATGCCCTTCTGCAGAGTGGTATGTGAAAAGGTCATTTTTGGCTCTGTCAGAAGACAAAACAGAAAGTTATGATTAAAGTACCATATTTACATAACATAAGGTTAATTCTATCCAGTGTATATTTCGATTTTACATGTTAATATATATAATTTTATGTATCATTTCAGTAAATATCTTGATATTCAGCATCCACATTTCATTTTTGCTTTTGTAATGATTAAATGTTTGCACTGTTCCTCAGAAATAACTAATTCTGCTCTCACAAAAACAAAAAGAAATTTTAAGCACAAATGTTAGGGCTGTGAAAGCCTTAGAGATGTGCAGATTCAAACTTTGTTATCTGTGCATCACTTTACTCAGATAAAGCAGGAAGTTCGTGTTGAAAAACTAATTTTATAAATAACAGTGGGCATCTACTGAACTAAAAGTATCTACAGTCGTATGAAAAAGTTTGGGAACCCCTCTCAGCCTGCATAATAATAAACTCTACTTTCAACAAAAAAGATAACAATGGTATGTCTTTCATTTCCTAGGAGCACTGGGGTGTTTTCTGAACAAAGATTTTTTAGTGAAGCAGTATTTAGTTGTATGAAATTAAATCAAATGTGAAAAACTGGTTGTGCACAAATGTGGGTCCCCTTGTCATTTTGCTGATTTGAATGGCTGTCACTGCTCAATACTGATTACTTGGTTGGATGAGCTCACTAAGCCTTGAACTTCATAGACAGGTGTGTCCAATCACGAATGGTAAAAGGTATTTAAGGTGGTCATTAGCAAGTTGTGCTTCCCTTTGACTCTCCTCTGAAGAGTGATAGACAGCATGGGATCCTCAAAGCAACTCTCCAAAGATCTGAAAACAAAGATTATGGAGTCTCATGGTTTAGGGGAAGGCTACAAAAAGTCATCTCAGAGGTTTAAACTGTCAGTTTCAACTGTAAGGAATTGAATCAGGAAATGGAAGGCCACAGGCACAGTTGCTGTTAAACCCAGCAGGTCTGGCAGGCCAAGAAAAATACAGGAGCAGCATATGCAGAGGCAGGATTGTGAGAGTGGTTACCGACAATCCACAGATCACCTCCAAAGACCTGCAAGAACATCTCGCTGCAGATGGTGTATCTGTACATCGTTCTACAATTCAGCGCAATTTGCACAAAGAACATCTGTATGGCAGGGTGATGAGAAAGAAGCCCTTTCTGCACTCACGCCACAAACAGAGTCTCTTGTTGTATGCAAATGCTCAT